>NC_092204.1:44016732-44053095 GCF_043381705.1 Parasteatoda tepidariorum | reverse complement strand
TTAATGTTAAACTTATTATCTTTAAAAAATTGTTTAATTTTTTTTTCTCAAATATTTATAATAAATAGTGCTTATATCTAAATTGAAAAATTGTATTATTAGATTTACATATTTTCATATTCAATTTTTAGATTACCTTCATCACATTGTAGACTATATGTGGTGAAATTTAACAAGATATATTTAAGTTTATTTTAATAAGTATTTAAAGAAAAAAATATGTGCAGAAAATATATAAATAAAACTAATTACTTTTGGAAAAATTTTTTGGCATTTGAAATACATATTTTAAAAAAAGGCTGAATTCAAAAATGTATTTTAAAAAATAAATAAATTTATAAAGAGTTTAAACTTTGCAAATTTGAAAAAAAAAATCTTTAAAATCCTGACAAGTTCATATTAGTCATGGTTTAGGCAATATATAATTAATTATGATTTCCATTTTTATATGATTATTGAATGTATACGTAAAAATTATGATTATGCTACAAATTTCTTTTATTAAAAAAACAATATAACAAAGAGAAATTATTCTTTTTTCTCAATATTAATTATTGATTAATTTTCCTTCTTTCAGTGTATATAGATATTTTGTTTTTTTTTAATTCTCCTTGTGCCTTATGTACTTAATAATGTAATAAATGCCAAATCTATTTAATCTTATTATTATGAATTTAGTAGGAATATGCACTTTGTACTAACCTAGAAATGTTGTAAAAAGGACAGGTGATAATTTATAAATTAGTAAAAGGACTTGATTTACATGTTGAACCAAAGAAAATATAATTATTTGTATATAGTAATTTAAACACGCTAAGAGCTTGATCCTTCTAATAGTTACTAGAATAGCGCGCATTTGTAAAAAATTCTTCGATTCATTTTGTGTTTCCAAAAAATTCTTTAAGTATTGAACTTCTTTCAGTGCTCGGCGATATCATAATTTTAAAATCGATGTTTCCCGTTATATCGCGCTATTTTTCAATTAAAATAATTTGTATCATTTTTAAATAGGTCAAGATTCTCGTTACACAAATGAAATTAATCAAAACTCAGATAATATCGTATTTGATAATTATGGTAAATTAGGTTGCTCGTTATATTATCGTATATGATATTTAATGTACTTGACAATAAGCGAATTATCATCATATTTAATTATCGATTATTCTCAATACATAATCGTATTCGAAATTTATTGCTACTGATTGTTTTCGTATATTCGATATTTATCAAAAGACGTGGTAAATATAAAATATAGTGAGAATTTATTTTAAAATATCGTTACCATAATGATCAAAAAAAATATCAATATTTTCTAGATATATATCACCCAGCGTAGTTCAGTTGGAGAAAAAAAGCCATACCTCGTTTTTTATAGCACATTCTCAAAACAAAAGATTTTTTTTTATTAATTGATGAAATTTATTTAATTGTTTACAAACATGGATCATTATTTATTGTAGACTAGCATGTATTTATTTTTGTTTTCATTATTTGTATGTTGAAAATGTTTCTACTCATAATTGTATAATTTAATTTCTATGAATAAAACCTGAGTATTCCGCAAATATTGCTTTTAATATTTTTATAATCTTTGTAAAAAATTAATTTTAAAAAAATATAAAAATTGAATTGGAGGTTACAAATTAATGTTTAGGCAAGTAAAAGCGTAATCGAAATCTAACGAAAAATTATAGAGGAAGTCAGGATTAAAAGCATCTGAATTAGTTAAAAATCGTAGGATAAAAGCGGTGGGTCTTCACCTAGCAACCAAACAGTTGTTGATGTTCATCATCACAGTGATTCGATTGACTCCGATAGCATTTTTTTCTTTCATCGATTGAATCTTAATTTGTGACCAGAAATGTGCACAATTTTTTACTTTTTCTTTCGACAATTGTTTAAAAAATATATATTAAAGGTAAAGTGATTACAGAACATATTGTTAACATGTTGTTTTAAAAGTGAACTCCTTCAACATTGTGTACTTTGGCTTGAAATTAGTAAAGGTTTAAATTATTTTATACAATCATAATGATTAAATTGTTAAGATTACAATGTTTAAAATGCCAAAACGATATACTAAGTCAGTGTTTCCCAAAGTGTGGTACGCGTACCCCCAGGGGTACGGGAACAGTTTAGCGAGGGTACGCGTCCTTATGCGAAATATCTTGCAATAAACGAAAATTTTAAACAAACTTATTTAAAAAAAAAGCTAGCCATGAAAATTTATGATTACGTATTTTTCTATTTGCTATATTTTTGAGGAGTTAGCAGTTAATAATTAGTGGTGTCAACAGCCAGTTGTGATTTTTAACTTTTGTTCAATTTTTTTTACAGTAAAAAATACACTCATTTCTTTATTAGTGGTACACAGCGTTACGAAAAATTTAGAAAGGGTACACAAAAGTCATAAGTTTGGGAAACACTGTACTAAGTCATTATCAAAGATGTAGAGTGCAATTGAATTGTGATATGTTTCTGGAAAAAAAATTGTATTTTCGAAATAATAAAAACTCTGTGAGAAGCTTGTTGATTTTTATTTTTCTTATTATTTTATTTATTTGTTTTGTATTAAAACGTAGGTTTATTATTGTTTCTGGAAAGAAAAAAAAATTAACTGTATTTGTGATATTCGGTAAGTATATATGTATTTAAAGAAAAACAAATAGCAAAGATAAATCGCGTCTGTAAAATTAGTATTGATAGGAAACTAAGACTTCTTTTTTTTTTTTTTTACCAATTTTCGAAGCCTGTAATTAAATTTATATCCGATTAATTACTCATTATTTATTTAATATTTTCGTTATTTTTTACGAAATTATTTAAATAAAATGTTTGTGAAGAAAGAAAAACAAAATTTAATCTCTAATATAAAATTTAATCTCTTTCTAATATCAATATATTGAATGAATAATGAAAAGAACACATTTATGAAAAATTGCATTAGTAGTTTGCATTGAATAAAAATAACCAAATTTGACTATGAAGAAAAATGTCTCTCTTTTAGCCCTTCTCTACGTTCATTTTTGTTCCTTTTCGTCTTTATTTCAATGAATTGTACTACGTTTTGGCTCATGTGCATTTAGTTCATACATACACTAAAATCAAATGAGAAAACTATATGCCGCTCCAGATTTATAAATTATTTTGAGATAAAAATACTAATAAAACGATAAGATAAAACAAATTTAATTTTTTGTTCATTTATTTTATAACCGTCATTGAACAGCCGACCCAATTTTGGGCTTACGATTACCAATGTTCAACTCCATAGCCTTATAATTTTAAATCCAACCCAGAAGACAAGGAAACTTCTGGATCAAATATTTTATTTTATTTTATAACCACCGTTAAACAGTCGATCCAATTTAGGGTTTACGTCTACCAATGTTCAACTCCATAACCTTGTAATTTCGAACCTAACCCAGAAGGCATGGAAACTCCTGGAACAAGAATTGGGAAAAAATTTGCCTCAGTGAAGAACTTTTTAATGGAACTAACCCGCATTTGCGTTGCATGGAGAGGAAAACCTTCTACGGTTAGCCTACCCATGATCCGTCTACCACTGAGGATATTTTACGATAGCGCCATGGCCGGTGCGAGCCGGGTGCGGAATTCGAATCGATCAGCCATCGCTAAGATTCGAACCGGGCTCATCTCATTCGGAGACAAGCGCTCTATCCCCTAAGCCAGCACGGCTCTTTGTGTCTTTCATTTTTATAATTTTTTAACTGTCTGGCATTATAGTATTGATAAAACGATACAATGAAAAAAGTTAATTTTTTACTAATGTATCAAATATTTTCAACATAATTAATAGAAGTTCAACTTAGCCATAGGGTTCCATAGCCGAAAAAACAAGGGGACCACTGATCTAAAATATAGATAAACAGGGTTGCCGTAGCTGCGGCCCCTAAGTCAAGAAGCCCCTCCCCCAAGGTCTTAGTTAATTTATTATTAAAATTAAAATAGCACATGAATAATTTGAATGCATGGTCGAATGATTAAAACATCGCTCAAAGCGGATGACGATTTAATTCCCATTTTTTAATACTGAAAAATGTGTTATTTCTTATTTATTTATTTTGAATATACGAACATTAAGAAATCATTTTTTTTTTTTTTTTTNTTTTTTTTTTTTGTGTGAAATTGTTTATTTTAAATGTTTATTATTTATTAAAAATTATTAAAAATGTTTATTTTTTTTTAATGGGAATTGATGATTTTTTTTTATTTAAAAATTTATTTATTTGTTTTAACTTTTTTTATCACTGAAAAATTCTTTTAAATTTTTTGAAATCGTTTTTTAACTTAAAATTAAAACTAGTAAAGGTGTGTGGTTAGAAAAAAAAATGGATTTCTAATTATTATCAAATAAACATGGATTTCTTTATTATTTTTTCGACTACATCTTTTTAAATATTATAGATTTGTTGATATATTTTTGGCTGGAGAAATCTTTTTATATTTAAGCATTCCGATACAGAGGAATTACTGTACTATCCTCTACACAGCTAAAAAACACTACTTTTATCAAATTTACAGTTTTTTTTTGTTTTCTTTTTTGTGATAGTAAAATAAAATTAAATTTAGTTAAATGAGTATCTTAAATTAATGGAATAAATTAATCATGTTGTTATTATTTTATTCATTTATTTCATTTTGTGATTTATTTCATTTTGTGGGTTTGTTGGAAGGGGAGATTTAAGTCACATTTATATTCTCACTTTTTACCGGAATGGGAATAATAGAAATTACAAAGCCTTCCTTTTAGAATTTTATAGTAAAAAGAAACAAATATTTGTTCTTTTTTTAATATTTGTAAAAAAATTTAAACATTGAGAAAAAAAGTTGTTTGAATACTGATGCTTAAATACATGGCACTTTCTTTCTTTCAGAGACGACAGAGTGCTTCAGAAGGAGACTATGAAAGTATGTTGACTTTTTAAGAATAGTCCAATACATATATATATTTAGTTTCTATACTCAAACTCTTAGCCACCATAATTAAGGCCAAAATATAGATATACTTATTATCATTATGTATGTATATCATTTTATAATACTCTTTCGTGTTCGACGGGGGCGTAGCTCAGATGGTAGAGCGCTCGCTTAGCATGCGAGAGGTACCGGGATCGATACCCGGCGCCTCCACTTTTTTTTATAAACTTCTGCTAATCCCAAAATCCATTTCGAATTTCTTACCTAACACCATTAAAATATACAAACTTTTCCTTAATATTTCTAGGCTACCTGATATAAATGTATAATTTATAAATAAAAACTTGTAAATTTACTAAACCGCTTGTTGTAAAAAAAGATTTTCTATATATAAATATTTATGTTACTTTAAATACAATTATTTTTATTAATAATCGGAAAATTATTTTGCAGCAAAATAGAATAAAAAAATCTATATTTTCGAATCATCTTGATTAATTCGAAAAAATTTTGTTATTTTTGTATCGTTTAAAGCTGTTGTAAATTTTAAAGCTATGGTTTTTATAATCAATCCCACACACGTTTTGTCTTTAGTCTTGATTCCTACATGCGAAATTATTCCTTTCGTTAATAGAAATGCTAAATAGGATTTTTAAGAAACAAAACATCCCAATGATTTAAATAATGTGAATACTTTTTGTATTGTTTCAATTTCAAAAAGTATAATATATTTTTGTGTCGGAAATAAATTTTTAATACTTATTATAATATAAACCATAAAATCTCTAGTGCTGCCATCTAGTAAACCATAAAGTTATTTCACAGCACACGGTATCCTAACTGACGAAAATTTCGTCCTGCAATAAATCGGAGCAATTTGAAACACTTGGAAACGAACTTTTCAGATATATTGAAATATGCACTAAAATAATCCCTATTTGAAGAGTTCAAATTTTTTAATCAGGAGCGATAGTTAAACCGTTTTATTAAATCGTATTTTCTTATATGACCAACAGATTTTAAAGAGAAATATTTTAAGGATTTTTTTCACCTAAATGATTTGAATATTTTAACACGAATTCAAAGTCGAATTAGTTTATAACTATTTTAATTTATTTTATAAAATTTCATTTACATCTAGAAATAAGTATTTTTGCAGGTCTTTCATGGAAAAGGTTCAATTATACCATATTTTCACTGATGATTTAATACATTACTGATTCTAGGCCTAAATATATGGGAGTATGCTTGACAGGCATCATCCAATAAAATATAGGTATATAAATAATATATATATATATTAATTTTTAGCAGGCAGTAGCACTTGATACATATATCATTCGCTAAACGCCACAAGAGGCTTAATATACACATTGTAAATCAGTGTATCTCTATCACAGCCCCTTTTTGCTCCTACTAACCTCTTTGTAACATTTCTTGTGTTATCTCTTCGATATGATTTTTCTAAGTTAGCTTCTTATCACAAGTAACACTCAAATATTTTGTAATAAGAAACTCGCTCAAGTCGGTATTTTTTCTTTATTAAATCCTTTTTCTTGTCTTAATGATTCAATATAAATGTTTGATAACATTTTTTTCAGAGTTAATTTCCGTTTCATTTACATCACACCAAACTGAAAGATTCTTAAGAGCTTCATTTGATCTTTTAATAAAGACGTACTTTTTCTAATGAATACCTGATGAGCAAATAACTAAATCATCTGCATATAAAGCATGACTCAGATCTTCGTCACCTTCAAACATCAGAGGTCAGTTATTAATAAAAATGTTAAAGTTGCACTCGCAACTCCACCTAGTAGTATATCTAGGTGAGATTGCTTAAATTTAAGTTGTTCTTGAAGAACTTAAATATAGGCCCTAAAATTTGGATAGGTCCGTAAGTTTTTTTTCCTTGTAAGACTGACAGGATTAAGATATTATTGAAATAATCTCATTTCATCTAAGCTATAATTCGTGAATTTTTACTTGATAACACATTTTTTAATTTGCTGCTAAATTATACTAATCCATGCACAATTAAAAACCACGAGTTTTTAAATGAAAAACTTTTTATTTGCACTATATATCTTCCCCAGTGCTTTATTTTAAGTAGGCCGGCCAGCCATTTGCATTTCAAAAATTTTTTTCAGCACTGGAAACTTCACATTACCTCACATAGATGTAAGAGGCTTTGGCATGGAGGGTTTCTAATACAAGGATCAACTCCTATGAATTTATTTGTCAATCTACCACCTGTTCTCCATCTCCCAGTTAATTAAATATAAATTTTTCTTTTTCAGAAATTACCAGCCTTCTATTATTGAATGCAGTCAGTTAGCTTAGTTCTTTGTTTGTCATACGCAATAGCAGCACGAAATTCCGCAAACCTGACTTATTTGTATACCTTGAAAATTTAATAAGTTTCAAAGTATTAAATATAAAAAAGTTTTTGTACCTTTCGTAAAAAGTATATATTTTTTCTCCCTCATTTATGAAAACTTGTCTTATGGTATAAAATAAAATTTGTAGAAATCCCCTTACCATTCAGTTTTTTCAAAATTTACAAAAACCAATTATTCAGAAAATAGTTAGCAACTTTTTTTTTTTTTAAAGAAATTCAAATCTGACTTTTTCAGAATTAACCGAAGATTAATTCATACAAATTTATACTATATTTTCTGACAGTGTTCCAAATTACTCGTAATTTACCAACAGTCCTTTAAACCTATACAAGCTTTCAATTTTCAGTATGAAAATTCGCATGACCAAAAACACATTGAAAGTTCTAAAAGTCATTTCTGAAGCCCTCAATTTTTAATTTATAACGTGTGTTATATTTTTATTTCCTTGTGTAAAAAGTGCAAATGCATTAGCTAAAGGAGTACATTAGAATACCATTATAACACAGTACCAAGCAGAACATTACATTTTGTTAGTTATAAATGTGCTAACTGTATTGTCACGATATAAGATATTTAGAAAAATAGTTGTGATAAGTACAATAAAATATTAATAAACTTCCCTTATGGCATTCAAGGTACAAAGATACCTCCTTGAATATAGCAATAAGATAACTAATAGAATATGCATCTTTAAAAATAACAACAAATAATGCACTAGAAAAATTTATTGTTATCCTAAATCTTTTGGAAAGCTGCAACATCAACAGATTGAACAAAATCTTCAAAGTTTTGTATTTCCTCTTGAAGCCAATCTATGCTGACCTGCAAAAGAAAAAAATAATGAAATGAGTTTCCATATTTTAATGCACTTTTGAAATTACATAGTGAGCAAACCTTCTAAAATGAAATTTGATGCCAACTAGATAACAGCAAATGTAAGAAAGATTTTTTTTCTTCATTTTTAAACAATATGTACATTTTACGAGAAGTCAAGAATAGTACATTTACTTAAAATAAATTCGGGGGGAAGCAGTGTACATACTTACTGCTGCTCCCCAAATTTTTTTGACCTGCCTTCCCGCAACAGTCATACTTCACCATACCACTACCCCTTTGTCACTTTACATTACCTAGACATATTAACAATTTTGAAACCAAACACCAACATTATTAAATTTTACTTCTAAACAGTGTTTTAATGACATTAGTGAGCATAACAATGACCATATGTACTTACTTTGGGGAAAAAGTAATACTTAACTTTCTGATTTATTTTATCACTGAAATGCACTTCACGCTACTTCTTACTTGTCACAATTTTATAATCCCCCTTTCCCTTCTAAGTGCATCATTTGTGCTTTGATAACTTTTGATTTCAAACATTAAATTAGATGTTTTCATTAGAAAATCTTATACATTTTTTAGGCTTATTTTTCAATGTTATTTTTATATGATTAACTCTGTTACTGACTCATTAAGTCAAAAAAGTAGTGACTCATTAAGTCAAAAAAATTATACGCCAAAATTTCTTTTCCTGACTAGGTAAAAGCCTTGACAATTCCACATATAAGACCTTCAATTGTATCAATTATACACATTTGTTTTAGCTGTTTTTTTTTTTTTTTTTTTTTTTACAATTTCTCATTAATCCCTAGAAAAAACTCAAAGTACTTAAAAGAGAACTCAGAAGAAAAAGGATGAAAAATACATTTCATTAACAGAATTTTGTGGAAGTTTTAACCATAAAATTTTAAATTTGCAGAATTCTGCAAAAGTATTACTGGAATATAATTTTAATTTGTGGAAGTCAGCGGACTAGCAAAATTTTGTGCCTTACCTTACCACTAGTTTTAAAACACAGCATACCCGATTTACATAAATATTAATGCCTCTAAATATAGGGCAACTTCGATGGAAACTGATATTCAGCACACTAAGTCTTTAACTAGCTGTACAGTTCTTGTTTAGTTTGATCATTTTATTTTATTTTGAAACAAATCAATGATATAATTTGAAAATATTCTTATTTGGTTTGCAACTATATATGGTTCTAATTTTTTTAATTATATTTTATTATTTATGAAGAAATAATCCAGATAATAATAAATTTGAAAAATTACTAACCTTGTCATCTTCTACAACACAGACAATTTGCAATTTCTTGATACCATAAGCAAGGGGTACAAGTTTAGCTGCAAAAAATAATTAAAATTGTTATATAATACAAAAATAGAGAAAAAGTTAAGTCTAGAGACACACTTGGATGAATTTTTGAGTGAGAAAATGCAACATACATCAAGTAAATAAAAATTATAGTCCCCACTCAATCTTACAGTTTAAATAAAAAAAAAAATTATAAAATTTTAGCAGCACCTTGAAATACAAGAGTTTTTAAACTGGAAATCTGAACCCATCTTATCCCTAAATATACACGAAGATATAAAAATAACAGTTTCCTTATACTTTTATATTAAAGCCTTGAGGTAGTGTGTACTAAATGAAAAAAATTTTTCCAAGCATATCACAAGATTAGATTTATTTTTAATCTAGAAATCCAAAGATTACAAATTTTTCATAATTCTAACAAATTAAATGCTAACAACTATAAAATTAAATGTTAAAAATAGAAAGGATCAAATCATCATCCTCAAAATATTGTTTGGCTACCAGTATAACAAAATTAAAAAAAAAAAAAANAAAAAAAAAAAAAAAAAAAACTATTTTATTTAAAATCATAAAATTAATTTAACGATATTGATTTAAAATAAGATGGTTAATTTTTCAATATGTGCAATACAGTACATTGCAAATACAGTTTTGAAACTTTAAGTAAGTTGACACCAATGCAGATAAATTTAATCCAAGTGATTTTCAACATTACTAATTTATTAAAATAATTTTTTTTAATTATTTACTAAAAATTTAACAGAAGCCAGTAAGTTTCTATACAGTGAACTTATTTACAATTACTTGCAAGAGTTTCTAAACCACTCCAAAAGGGAAAATGACAGTTTATATCTTGGAACTACACCCACTCTCCCATAAATCTCACACAGGGTCAATTGAAACATAAAAGGAGATATGCAAGCCCTGCCTCAAATTGGGAAGAAATCTTACAAAAATATTTAGTATCAAGATTTTTTTCTCAATAACTTAAAAATTATTTTCCTCATGCTCCAGTTTTTAATCCTATTTCTCTTCTTTGAAATAAGCACAAAAAACAAAGCAAATAAAAAGTCTACTAATTCTGACCTTCCTGACCTATACCTTTTTCACCAACCAGGGGTCTGTCCAGACATTTTGTGAAAGGTCCGTTTTTCGTGAAATTGTGAAAAAATTACTCACATTCTTTCAACCAGGGTCCGCTTTTATAAATTTGTGCAAATAGGGTCCGTTATTGCAAAAAAAAAACTTTTTCAAGGAGTTTTTAAATTGTAAACATGTACAAGATTATGCTCTGCACTGTAAAATTATAATAAAAAAATTTAAATTTTTAAAAATAAACAATTGCTGCTTCTAAAGTAGAGATGCAACATACAAATATTTGGTATTTAGCCTATACTGCTGAACGCAGAATATTGATTTCGGACGAATAATGGAAGAATCGTCTGCCGAAGACAAAACTTAATTCGTTTACATACATCTTTCTTGTTTTCTGCCCTGGAAAGGGTTTATTCGATTAACAAAATAATAATGAAGATAAACAAATTTGTGAAGGGTCCGATTATAAGAAAAATCATTTTGTGAAGGGTCCGTTTTTATGAAAAGATATTTTGTGAAGGGTCCGTTAACGGACCCAAATTTCTTCTAAACAGACCCCTGCCAACTTTCAAACAAAAAATGTGGCACAATATTTTTATCTTCATAAGCGATTCAAGGCGAAAAAGTAAAAAAAAACTGCAATATGTAAAAAAAAAAAAAAAAAAAATTACGAAAACAAATGAGAAAGTGAGAATTCCCTACATTTACTGTCTAAAATCAATGTATTTTCCATGGTAATAATGTCTAATTCTTTTTTTCAAAAGCTCCGTATCTCAAATTTCTAATAATGGAGCACAAATGTCTAAACCTTCTTTATCAGTAGAACTTATAGACAGATATGAATTTCGTGAACCCACAGGAAGTAGGGATGAACAGGTTGGGGGTGTTTCTTGGAATTTCAATCACCATCCTTGCACTTCCTCAACTAGAAAGGAATAAAATGATTCTGGCAGGAAGTGAGGGGATAACTTGTAGATGCCATCGATGAAAAATGTTCTCTTCCAAAAATAATTGTTAGATGTTATCAGAATTACTGCTTTGCATGGAGAAATGTCTCTTAAAAACTATCCAAAATGGTTTTAAAAAGTTGATTTTAAGAATAGCTGTGAAGATGTTGAACAAGAGGTTTAAGGCACCAGTAACGAAGGAGAAACTGTTGACGGTTAAAATATAGTGCTAGATTTGCCAGAAGGGAATGGAATAAAATCTGGATTTAATTTTTTTACAAGTGGACAACTGCCCGGCAACATGCGGAACACTGACAGATGCAGAAATCATAGATAAGGTCAAAGGAATATTAGATGAAGCTGAAGATCATATTGATAAACGAAAAGTGAAGGCAAAAGAGGTAGGAAAAGCTGTAGAATACTTATAAACTATTCTCGAATCCCAGGAAAATGTTGTTCCCTATATTTTGTTGGTCAGAAATACGAAGGGGAAAAAAAGGTATTTATTTAGAGAAAAGATGTTTTGAAATCTGATTTCATAACTTATAATGCCTGCACTAATTTATTAGCACATTTAAGGTCACTTTTTCAAATCATCAAGATTGAGTCCTAGATCATGAAGATCCAATTATTAGATCAAAAGTTATTCAGGGTGGTTGTTTTGTACGCACTGTACACATATTGCAGACTTTGTATATAAATGTGCAAGTGTTTTCAATAGATTTAAGCTAAGTTAGACAATAATTGAATACATTATACTTAATTTTGTACAGAAAATTAAAATAAAATACTTACACACTCCCCACATTAACCCATCACAGCTAATAGTTCGTACTTGCTTCTCCATAGCAGCCATGTCTGTTTCATCATCCCAAGGTTTCACATCAAGGACAACATTAGATTTTGCAATAACACCAGGTTCTAAAAAAAAATAATTTGAAAATAAAATTCTAAAAATACAAAAGCAATTTTCATCTTAATGAAAATAAAAAAATTAAGTTTACTTTAAATTTAACAAAAACAAATGAAAAATCTAATGATGTCAAATCTAACTAATATACAACATTTCATAAATGCACTAAAACTGTTTTTAATGCAGTTTAGATATTTATAATAAACTGGGGAAGAAAATTTATATACATTTTAAACCTTGTTTGATAAGTCTTTAAGGTAAACAAGCATAAAAAAGTAGTTTATTCAATAAAAAAAATAACAAACGATAATGTCGATTTCATACAGCATTTTTTAAATGTTGAATGACATTTCAAATCTAAAGAATATTTAGTATTTTAAAACATATATAATAAAACAAATTAAAAATGAACATAATACTAGCAGTGAGCATTACCAGCCTCAAATTCAAAAAGTAAATCAATTTACCTTTAAATATTATTAATATTCAACTTTATTTAATATTAATATTTTATTTTTCTCCAAGTTACTTGCTTTTAGTAAAAAATTTTAACAGATCAACACACAATCATTTATTTTTTTGAAAATAGAAACAGCTTTGTTTATTTTGTTTACACAGAATTTTTTTTTTTTTTTTTTTTAGTATTTTAAAGCCCAATTTCGCAAATTCACGGAAATATAATTTGGCATGCTCTTTGATTAAGGAAATATTGTAGCAACAATTAAAATAAGATACACCATTATAAAAAAGATTTACTTTTTGATTTCTTTTCTGCATAGGCTTTCAAACGCTCTTCTTTAAGCTTTTCAGCCTCTGCGTCCTGTAAAAATATGAAGATTAAAAATAAACTACAATATTTATTTTCATTATTATGTGTAATATCTAGCATAAAATAGATGACACTCATTTCAAACACAAAATAAGTCACATGTCACAAATTATGCATTACAACACAGTACTTAGGCAACTACTGAGTTAATTAAATAACAAACCACAGCATAGATATTGCTATGCACACATGTAGAAGAAAAGTAATTACAAAATGTATATTCAATAAACATTTTTTTTAATAAATAATTTGATATATATTTTTTATTTAAAACATTTGTACTTTTCAAGTAATATATAATATAAAGAAATTTATTTACCACTTCATCATCAGATCCAAAGAGATCAATATCATCATCATCATCACCACCAGCTTTGGCAGCTTTAGCAGGAGATGATTTAGAAGTTTCACTAAAAGCACTGATGTCTTTTTTAACCCCTGGGAGACTATAAAAAATGAACAACCAAAATTACTTACAATTCATACAGCACACACAGAAACTAAGAATTTAGAACTTTTTTTTCATTTTGTACCTAAAAATTTCCCACAA
This sequence comes from Parasteatoda tepidariorum, assembly GCF_043381705.1. Classification (NCBI taxonomy): domain Eukaryota; kingdom Metazoa; phylum Arthropoda; class Arachnida; order Araneae; family Theridiidae; genus Parasteatoda; species Parasteatoda tepidariorum. Next base: position 44,039,249 of record NC_092204.1, on the reverse strand, counting down.
ATAAATTTAGATATTTTATTTTTATAACTCATTAGCAAAAAAACAATCTTTCACATAAAGAAATAAAATTAAGAATAAGAAACTGAATTAACTTATGTCCTTGCAACAGAGGCAATAACCTGTGCTAGAAAAAATGGAGCAGTACTGCTGTTTTAAATTACAATTGCCTTCATACAGCAGTTTGCATGGGCATTATTGGAGTTATGTTCCCTTCAATAATTTCAGTTTTTAAAAGCCCCCTCAATATTTCAAACAAATAAAGAAAATTTTCGTGAACCATCTATTTAAACTCAATAAAGTTAAAAACAAGAAAGAAATATAAAACATTTAATCTTTTGCCGACATAAGAAATTGACTTATTATAAATGAAATCTAGATTGCTTAGTTTTTATATTTCACCCCCCTTCATCCTTCCCGCTGAGACTCCAGCGGCAGTACAATTTTACTGAAATTGCCGGTAACAAAAGAATATGTCATAATTTTGTCTCCTAGAGACCCAGTAAACACACGAATTTAAAAAATTAGATTCACATAGGAATTTTAATAAGCTGTCAAATAGTTTTAACGAATAATACGTTTATTTTTCAGATATTACGTGTCTTAATATTAAATACAGAAGGCAGACTTCAAAACTTCGGCTTAGATAATTTGAGCTGTCGCATTAAATGCAAACTAAGAGAATATCTGTTCAATGTAAATTACCTTGTAATGGATTTGCCATAAGATTTTATGTGATTATACCATCTTAGAGCATGAGGGTGTTGAGCTGAAGGAGCCGACGAAAGGGCTTGGAAAACTGTAGTATCGGCTTGAGAAGGCTGGAAACTGAAAAAGGAAAACTATGTGAAAACTGTTGATTATGTGGGATGTGGCAGGCTATGTCAGTAAGTTTAAATCTTTAATAATCGGAAATATTATTAAATAATTACCCTTCTATATAGCTGTTATCAGCCAAATATTCATTAAGCGATTTAAGGCCAGCAGCAGTTTTGAGATCTCCGAAACCCATTTTGCAAATTTGTATTTAAAGAGAACACAGCTCACAATCGCTAGGAAGGTGCAAAGAGAAAGTGAAAATATTTTTCAAAGCAGAACCAAAGAGAGTATTGTGATGCCATATTTTTGTCATTAAATTTCATTAAAATTCCATTTGAATATTTTAAGAGTCATTCTCGCTGAACGCAATTCTTCCGCATGAGAAAAATTGCCAGCGGGTGACCGTCGGTGTGCGCAGTGGCCCCCATCCCCCCAAGCTCTTGGGCGCATTCTTGGGCAAATTCTAAATCCCCCCCAAACTATTCACTTTATTTAGTGTAAAAATTCCCCCCCCCCCAAGCTTTAAGTGGGCGCATCGTGCGCCCACCTTCCCCCCTGGTGGGGGTCCCTGGGTGTGCGGGTGGGTGACCACTTTAAAGTTAACGATGTTAACTTTAAAGTTAAAGGGTGAATGAGAACCAGAATGGGGAAATATATTTACCCGCGAAAAAATCACCAAACAAGCTCCTGCACGCATCTCTGCAATCGCATACACGATTTTTTCATATGTTGTGGGTAGGTAAATACTTTATTTACGTCGCACAAGAGTTGCTCAATGGTCTATTGGCTACGGTCTGGGAAACATCCTTGAGGATGATCCTCTGCAGAGGGGATGGCTTCCCTGCTTTGGAAGCTCGACGACCTGCACTAAGTTGATAACTTTACAGTTGTGGGGGAGGTGTTATCAGACAATACCAACCGTCATCTATCAAAAGGTACCTCTTGTTAGATTGAAGTTAGCATGCTTTATATACCAGTGCATTGATGTTTAATTTTCGTAGTGGTATTTACGCCACACTGTAGAACACTTTAACGAGGGCCGATACCGCACAAACTCGGTCCCTACGAAGACTGATCAAAGTGGTCACCCACCCGCTTACTGACCGCAGCCAGTGATGCTTCACTTCAGTGTTCTACTGGGAACCCTGTCTTTACGGTCAGTCCACTGCGGGACCATATGCTGGGACATCGAAGGGAAAATAACACTGACGATGTTCTGGATTTTAATTTAGGAACTATTTATATGCATTTAATTTATGAGGATTTATCTATAAGCGATCGCAACGCTCGAATTCCCCATCTGGGAAGAAGACCGGTTCCATGCCTTTGACGCTTCTCCCTTCCCTCTTCTCCTCTTTTCAGTTGCATAGGAATGTGCTTCGATATTTTTCTTTTTCTTATCATTTTTCGTATTTAATTCTTAAAAAATATGTTTCAAAATTTCCATGACGCTTTCTTTTAGAACTATGCTTAATGTGGTTTTCAGTTCCATACAGTTTTCTGACTTATAAGATTTTTATCTATTTTAAAATCAAGACAGAAACTAACGTACTTCCTTCTTCTATGACTCTCCGCATGCTAATGGTGAAAGTATGCAAAGTGCTGCGATAGGGAGAGAGTTCTTCTTCTCTATGCCACCTGTAGCCCATTTTGATTGCCAATAAATTATATTTCATAACCATTGATGAACGCAGAATTCGTCCGTAAAGTGAATTTAGGAAAAAGATATTGTACTTTAGCTAAACTCCTAATGTATGGGTAGCTGAATGTGAACAATAACAAGCTTCCAGAAACCGAAAAAATGTAGAAAACTTCTGGCCGCTGCCTGGTAGAAAACTTTTCCCCGCTGCCTATGTTGTTTAGGACGCGATGTGTGAACAGGCATGATATTCAAGGATACCATAGTAAGCTTGATATTCTAAGATGCTGCTTATTCTAGGATATTCATTTGCTAAGTCTAATGTGGTAGATCACAGATGTTTCAAAGTGTGCATGCGCCTCTTTGTCTATTAGATATCTACGATTAGACTTTGGTAGTCATCTATCAGACGTATGGTTAATTTCCAGTATAACTTCCCTGGATTTTGTATGGCCGTCAAATGTATGTTGATATGACAACCACATGAATCATGGTGGATGTTAAAATTGACGGCTAGTAGACATCCAGTTGAGAATTTTGTGCTACATTCAGAGCCGGATTATACCTTTCGTAGGCCCTAGGCACAGCCGTTTATGGGCCCTCCCCTCCTTCCCCCACTCCTCCCCTCTTTTCAAAATATGTGCTAAAATTTTCTTCGTATGGAAACGTATTACGCCATTTTAGATGCATTAATTTCAGAAATGACTAAAAGGCGTAAAGCTTACAGTGATTTGTACGATAATTTCGGTTTTCTTGTTCACAAAAATTTGTCAGAATCTGAGATTAAACTAAAAGTGCAAAATTTGGTGAAAATTTATTCATCCGATTTAGAGGAAAACTTTGTAGATGAATTTTTACTATTTTCAAATTTGTATGAACATAAATCTGCACAAGAAATGCTGAAGGCTCAAATTAAAGATAAACTTGTGAATACTTTTCCTAACGTTCANTCTCACTCGTTCAGTGCTTACCAAACAAATTTTATGACAAAATTAGCATTCGAAGAAATTCAGGAAAAAATTGGTATTTTCCATAATTTTTTTTAATTAATTAATTAAAATATTTTCTTTTCTTTTTAGAAAAGAATTTAGGAAGAATTGATATAAATAATTAATTTTTGCTCAAAATTTCCGATGAACTATAAACTTTCAACCCCAGGAAACTCAATATCCATTCTCGCCATCGCCATAACTTTTGCTTTTAACTCTTTAATTCAAGAATTGTTTAGAAATAAATTAATTTATCTTGTAAAAGTGAAATCCAATTTCACAGCTCAATTACTCTAATTGTATCACAAAGTGACAATTAAGAAGTACATTAAGGAGCTTGTTTTCACCAAATGTTGTTACGCGCCATTTCGGCAAAGTTTCTGTCCAATGAGAGAAAAAAAAAAAAGAAGAACCACGAGAGATGTAATAAAAATTTATCCACTCAAAACAAAATCAACTACCCATCGTCCACAAGATCTTTTCAAAAATTAACAAAAGCATCTTTCAGTAGCACATGAATGCATGGATGGGCATATATGCCTTGCTAAAAAAGCAAGAATCGTTTGCAATATCCTTGGTGAACAGTTTTGTAAAGAATTAGAAAGAAGAAGTTGGTCTGTGTGATAAGTTCGTTGAATCTAATGGTCAAAATATGCTTACTCTAACTTCAGGCAGAGTTATTTGCTTTGTTTAAAATTTTTGTAAATTAGCTTTAATTATTTGAAAGTATGAAACAGTTTAGTTCCTCTTTTCATCTCGCTTATTGGATTTAACTGGAAATTTCATAGTGAAACTTTAAAAAGTTTATCTGTATATATAGAAGTTATCTATAAAGTGTTCAAATGTTTTGGTATCAAATCTGCGAGTTATAAGTTTCTTGTTTCACAAACGGTTCAATTGACTTCGAGTGAAGGAAAATGGCTCATTGTTATCTAGCATGGATGGCAACATGTCTAATTGTTCTTTGGACAAATGTAAGTAACAAATTAATTTTTTCATGAGTTAACTGATTTATGTGCTTATTGGTTTGGGAATTTTATGTTTGATATATTATAGCAGTAGCGCGCAGAGGTGCATGGATGTTAGCGGTTAATTCCTCGACTTGATGACTCAAGTAATTAAGTGGTAACCTATTGTTTATACTAATTTTTTTTATGTAAATTAAGGAAAGTATAAAATAGCAAAGAAAATTTTTCCCATCAAAATTTCTTAGATTTTATTTTATTTTTCAATGAATGGAACATAAAAATGTTTTATATTATATTGCGGTATTTTCACTTTGTGTTCTAATTCCCTAAAACTCCATTGTTAAATTTATTTGAAAATCATGTTATCATGAAATATTTTCCATGAGTCCAACATTTTTCTGCTAAGAAGTTTTTATTTACAATGAAAATAGTTGTAATGCGGTTAGAGTTTTAGTGTCGCTTTGAGTTCTAATGCTTGGGTCTGTAAACCCTGTGGTCTTCCTTTCCGCACACCACATCGCTGCCCGCATTGATCACAAAATTTTTTAGTAATCGAATGATAACTAAAAAGTTTTTTTGGTGACGGAATGATATCGATTGCTTCTCCCTCTTACTCTTTACATAAGGAGGATTTACACGAGGAGGCAAAATGCATGCTCCGCTTCTTATGGGAGTTGCTGTGTTTTTCTATCGAAGTAAACTTAGGATTTTGTTTTATGCTTCAATGATAACAATTCAATAAAAAGCTTAAACATCATATTTAACAGTAAGTTGGCAGATATAACAATTTTGTGTGTATAATATCAAAAAATTGAGTGTTTAGTTTCTGAATTATATAGAATTAAGTATTATAGAAATAAGTATTATAGAAATGAAATATTATGTTCTTTCGTTAACCGAAATAAATTGTTCAAAATTGTTCTAAAAATTAAAAATATAATATTTTTTGAGAATTATTATTATTTTAAAAATTTTTTGTCTTCTGTTGTACTACAAATTATTTGATTAAAAACTTATTTTCTTACAAGCTGCTTCGCACTTTAATTGATTAGACGAGTTTTCGATACAACCATTTACAAATATTTTTTAATGCACTAACTCTCTTACTCAACCATTCATATATTGGCTAATAAATTGACTCGCTTCCTGTCTTGTTCTCTCATTCCATTCAATCGTTTGTTCATTAGCTATATCAATTTTATTTTGTACTTTATAACTGGTGGTAAACAGCTGAATTAATTCTGAATCTACAAGTATAATGCTTAAATCCGTAGCCTTGTAATTTGAATCTAGCCCAGAAGACAAAGGAACTTTTGGATCAAGCATAGGGACAAAATAGCCTTTGTGGGGGACTTTTTGACAGAATTTACCCGCATTTATGTTAAACGAAGAGGAAAACCATGAAAACATGCCACGGTTAACCCGAAGGTAAGGCGATTCTAAGCAATGATCCGTCTATCACTAAGAAAACTTTACGTCAGCACTGGTGTGAGGCGAGGTATGCCGAGAGCAGACTTCATATCAAACAGCCACTGCTAGGATTCGAACCTACTTCACCACATTGGGAGGCGAACGCTTTATCCCTTGAGTCGCACCACGGCTGGCTGTATCAATTATCAATATGCTTGAGTTTATCATTTGGAAAACTAAAAAAAGTTTTTTAGAAAAAACGGTCGGTATAGTCATGGATGTTATTTATTGAGGACACACGTTATTTATTGAGGAAAAATATTAAAATTCGATTGTTAAAGTCGATATATTCTGTTATCTACGAAATGTTTTTAAAACTATAAAAGCATTCAAACATATATCTATTTGTAGAAATTACACTTTTAAATGTTTAAAAATTTATATATGAAGAATATTTACGATAATAAAATATAAGCATATAAGTGACCTAGTTCAAGAACAAACTTCATTTTAGATGTTAATTACGTATGAGCAGAAAAAAAGAAAGAAAGAAAGAAAAAAAGGGGGGGGGGAATGATACAAGTGCTACAAAAAAAAAATTTTCTCTTTTCTTTTCTTAAAAAATTTTGCCAATCACCATACCTCAAATTACAGATAGATTTATTATATTCTTTATTCATTTATTTACAAATTCATTCTCAAAACTACAAACCACTCAATTTTTTCCCCTTTATTCACTTGCTATATAAAAAATCATTCAAGTAAATGTTTCCAGTGAATTCGATATTCATAAAAGAATATTAAATGATGATATTTGAGAAAGTCATCGGAAAGGGCAACAAACAATAATAAATAAATAAAACTGAAACTATTTTAGCTTCATTAATTGAAGAATTTAGTGAATGAAACAGGTAAGTGATATTTTTAGTGAGGCTGCAATCAAATTACGAAAAAAAAATGGTATTTGAACTATTTTATTGCCAATTTATTAGAAAGCGGGACTGATAATTCCTTACCTTATTTTACTTACCACTGCCTAATTTGAAAAAAAAAAAAATAATACAACCATACTAAAAACTAATGTAGATTAGTTTATGAGGATTAAAGTGAAGTAAAAAAAAAGTTCTGTTACATTAATCATACCCACATTGATGCAACTGATTTATGTTATTTTCTCTGATTCATTAATTACCCTAAAATATCACTTACCTGGTTCTACTGGTTTACCTGCGCTTCAATTGTATCGGTATATGTTTTCAGTTTCGAACATGATTTCTTTTTGTTTTCAGTACTAATTTATTGATTATTTTCTTTTCTTTCTTTTTTTTTTATTCACTGAAGCTCTGATAAAATGTAAAAATAACACTTAATATCATTTAACTATAATACAGCAACGAAAATTCTCAGTACCACTAATAATTAAAAGGTTAATATTATTTAATTATTGCAAAATAATTACGAAATAAATTAAGTGAGTTACTTTATTTATCGAACTCACAATCTTAATGAATTGTAAAGACAGAGAACAAACTTGTCGAATAAAAAGGAAATTTTAGATCAGAAAGCATTTTTTTAAATAACTTATTCTTGGCAGAACAAGGTTTTATTCTTTTATTATTAGTAGATACTTTAATTACGAATTTAATAAGTTTTAAAATTACATTTATTTAATTAAATATGTGAAAAGTTGCATGGTATAATTGCTATATAAGAATTAATGGGTATAATTGAATTATTTTTATTGATAGTTAAGCAAAATATTTTACATATTACAATGAGCACATTAAAATATAAAAAGGACTAATAATGTATTTAAACATAATAATAAATGTAAATAGGCATAAATAAACTAATAAAAAAACAAGATTCGCTTTTAAAAAGGGGGATTCGAACCTACTTCANTAAAAAATGATGTCTCCTTCATCAGTTTATATATATATAGATAGATATATTCTACCTAAGTCTATGAGTTTAAAAAAAATCCTGTGATTTTAATTAATGATTTTTTTTTAAGTCAAATGTTTTTAAATCCTGACAACAATGCTTTTAATTTGCCTCAAAATTATCCGAGGCAGTTATTGCAGTCTGTACACGTTTACAAATAGACAATAATTGAAATTTTTAATATAATTAATTTTTATGTCATCCAAGTGGAATTCGTGTTCGCATTTTTCGCTACAAGATAATTTTTTCTACTGGGAAAGAGGTTGAACTAGGAGTGTAGTTTATAAAGATTTAAAGAAAATTCCGCAACGTCGCAAGAAAGAGAAGGTAGAAAAGAAAAAATTAAAAAAACTTGTAACATGATTATTAACCAGTTTTGAATTTCTGGCGACCCTAAATTTTAGCGGCCCTGGGCGGTCACCAAGCTCACCCACCCCCTTAGAAACGGCCCTGCTTCTATCCATGATACCTTATTCACTAGCACCGTAGTAAAGATTTTTATCATTGCAATTATACATTTAGAACCGCTTTGAACCATAATATAGTTTAAAATTGCTACAATTCTAATAATTGTGATTGCGGAAAGTTCCGAAGTATCGTTCAAATTAATCTGCTTGCATGTTTACACGATAGATTGTTCAAACTAAACACATACATGATTCAATTTAACACTTTATTAAGGTTGCAGTAGCTGTGCACGGTAGTATAGTTCAAGCTAAAAATATTATGATTCAGTGTTAAACTGATTGTTCTGAAAGTACATATTGTAATGTGATTTTTGTATGTTACGGTGAGTTTAAGTTTTATTACTCCTTATGGTATGTATCACTATTTCAAATGCATAAAGCATAAAACAAGGCATAAATAAAAATTAAATACATTTTAGTGTAATTAAATTATCTAATAATATTCGATTACGTAAAAATATTGTAAGTTAATATCATAATTTTTTATATAAAATTTTAGATAAATTCAAAAGTAATAGTGCATTGCTGGGAAATTACGGCATTGTGACCGCTTCTTTACTTAGAATAAATTTCAATTTTATTCGTTTTATTTCTGTTGACATCAATGTGTTTGTTTTTCATTACAAAATTCTATTTATAATAAATAAATACAAAAGTATGTTATCAGTTCCTTCCTATATTGTGGCATTCCCATGCTGTGACATCTACGTCGCTCACAAATCAATTCCTTTTTAACTCTGCTTGTTAAAATATAAAACTTGTTTTCATCACAAATACGACTAAGTTTTAATTTTATCGTTTAAAATAGGCAATGTGTTGCTGCTGTTGACGAAATTGACAAATGTTTTGGAACAGTAAGTTTTAAATTAGTTCTTCAGCAATATGTCCCGCTGTTCCATTAAGGCAGTTTTTATTCCAGGAAAGTTTTTTGGAGGGAAACGAGCTGAGCATTACCGGCATTAATGCCAGGAGATCTGACTCTCCATTCTAACTCCTGATCGTCTTCAGCTTCAAGGTTGATTTTCCACGACTAGATTAGCCTTATGTGGAAGCATGTTGTCACCTATAAATATTAACTGGGGATCAGCTATGCCTCTGAACAATCTTAGGGATCTAAGATCTCAACCTTTACCTTTGAGATATCAAGATGCCCCTCTGTAAGACGCACAAGTCTGTGGGGTGGTCCAACATCATGTCGTGTTTCACATTATAACACATCGACCTCCGTAGTCGCCCTTAGAGTGATAACACCATATCTATAGTTTGTCTAAGCTTAGAACTCATCCCGCCACAAAGTCTGAGGTCGTCTGGTGCCATGGAAACAAAAATGGCTCATTTTAGGGAGGGCAGCTTTACTCTAGGACTAACACAATAGAACGAAGAGATTCCATCTCTCTCGCCGACCCGAGCTAAAACCACTCCAAAACAGTTACCCCGCACCCCTACTTGAAATAGTCATACCTCGTTACCGTGGTCACCGCCACAGGTCTCGACGAATGCCTGGAGGAGTTCTTATTTTAGACAAACTGCATAGTTCTCTTCGTATCGAATACGTCGAAAATAAATTTTTAGCATGAATCGGGGGTCATCAGTAAAAAGTAAAAAATGATGTCTCCTTCATCAGTTCAGGCAAGCTCTTCTGTTATCTGTAGTATCAAGAAGGCTCCCTAGCTTCACTGAGTTGTTGGTCTAAAATCATAGATTTCAATAAAAGACTATATAAAGATGATGTTATTACCCAGTTCATATTTATGAATAACAGATTGCATTCACACAGAGGCGGTCTGGCCAAAAGCATGAAGCCGAAGATATTCAGAGGATATAGTTGTCAGTCATATCTCCAGGTTTGAATTCCATCGGACATGTCTGGGATGCTTTTGGCTGAGCAATTACCAGTTCGCCACCTTTTTCCTAGAAGTCTCCCATAGCATTTTCGCTACATAATTTTTGCACTATGCTGTAATATCTATTAAGTCATGATCTTGATTTCATGACATTATCTCTTTGTTATCATTCCTTTTGTAATACTTTGTTATTTTCTTACAAAATTTTATTTGACTTGGCTTATTGATTCTGAAGCTATGCACAAAAATGCGTGTGTTCCTTTGAACTTTTGAATATGAGTGCATTAGTAATTTTTTAAAACAACCAGCCAATTTATTATTAATTCTAAGTTTTTGTATTTCTTAGATACCAGTGCAGTTAAAGTGAAGTGTATTTTCATACTAATTTCTTTGTAGAATCATGCTTCATATTTCCTCTCCAAAATAAATTGCTAGTTTTTTGTAAGTAAAAAGTATTATAATTTTAAATGTGTGTTTATTTCACAGAAATTATTCAACAGATTCCATTCAAACTATGCATTTCACTGTTAAGGATGACACAAAAAATTTATTACTTACGATTCCAAACATTTTAAAAAAGTAATAAATGATTGTTTAGTTTATTATTCATTGTTAATTTATTTCCGTCAATCTCTCACAGCCGGTCTTCCTCTTCTTCTTGTACCCTCAATTTTAGAGAAAGTCAGTTTTTTGGTTGGATCTAGATCTTCGTGTCGAAAAATATATTCCAGCCATCTGATCCTGTGGGACTTAATAACTATTAAAATGCTAAGTTGTTTATATGTATTATATATTTCATGGTTAAATAAACTACTCCAAACGTTATTTTCTTCAACGACTCAAACTACACACAATTCATTTCATATTATAGAATCAAATTAAGTTTTTCTTCTTTCTAATGTTTAATATTTTAAAATTGTTACTTTTATTGTTAATGATACTTTAATAAATTGAAATAAATAACGTTGATGAAAAATTTGACTTAGAAAGTTTTCTCTATTATTATGTAATGAAATGATGTGCAACGGTGTCAATCGGTTCATATTTTATTTTCATTTTATCCGTCGTGGAACAGCAGATCCAATTTTGGGTTTACGACTACTATTGTTCAACTCCGTAGCCTTGTCATTTTGAGTCAATCCAGAAGACAAGAAACTCCTGGATCAGTAACCCCAGAGGTATCGATTCCCATGAACTCTTGGACATGGGCCCAGTGCCATACCAAAGAGGCTATCCCGGCCTAACCAGATGTCAGCCTTCATTCATACAGACCAACTTTGTATGAAAAAGATTTTTACTATAATTATAGGGCCCAACCTTACTTCGAGAATCGGCACAGCATCATGCGCTTATCTTCAGTTTATTTATATGATCAGTTTGTTCGCTTTTTTCATTCCAGTCCAACTTATAGATCAATACTATAGATAACTTCATAAAAGTTACAACTATTTTATGAAGGTTCGAATAGGCATAATATTTTTCTACGAATATTTTATTCGTAAAAAATGTAAGACTTTTTTTTATAAAAAACATATTTTCAAAACAAAACTTTTTTTAGTCCCAACGCCCAAAGAGCTTTTTTGATAGTTCGTGGACGTTACGGTCACATGTACGCTTGCTGTCTATTGTCATGCCAAATACAAAAGAGGAAGGTCCGATAGGGCGTTGTCTTTCCCATAAGCATATGCCAGTCTACCAGTTTTGTCACGTTATCATATAGTCGTCATGGTCGCTGAAGTTTAGGATTCCGGGTCTTCAGATCAAAAATGTTAACGACATCGTTTTGTAAATCGTAATCTGAAGTGATTAGCATCTCTAATAACATTAATGGCATTAAAAACGGATTCAATGTATGCGGTTTATTAATATGTAATAAAAAAATCTAGGCCAAATTTTTTTTTTTTTTTTTGTTAAAGAAAGTGTGTGCGGGTAAAAAACTTGTCAAAGAAGATGAATTAGAGCTGAGAAAGTGCTTCATAATAGCAAAATTAGAGATTGATTATTTTATTTGTAAAGATGACATGAAAAATAAATTAAGAATTTTAAGGTCATGGGATACGATAAAATGAATTTTAACAGAATAAAAAGTGGTTATTAGATTATTTAAAAGTATAATTTGTTTTATGAATGTATAAATTTGGATTCAAAAATATGTCTACAAAAACTTTTATATTGCATCTTCACGCTATTTGTTTTTCTTTGGTCAAGGGGAATTTACTTTAGTAACTCATAGATCCATACATTTTTTAAAAATTTTTGCTATTGAAGCGTTCTTAGAAACGTGGTCATATATCATATAAATTGGAAATGTGTGACTGAACAAGAATTGAAACGTGAACTTAAAGAACTGAATTAACTTTAAAAAGTTAAATAAATGTATTGTGTGCAAAATAAAAAGTATTCACTCTCAATTAACTTTTCATCGAATAGTTAATCAGAAATCAAAATTTAAAAATACGTCTTTTTCAAATTAAAAAAAAAAAACAACTTTTTTAATCAATTAATTTTGCTTGAATTTTGTATTTTGCAGTTTAAAATGGCATTCTTAAAAATGATGTAAACAATTTTATACCTTACAATTCAAAACTCTTTCAACTAGTAATAAATAAAATAATAAATATTTACTAAAAGTTATATTTTGCATGGAATTATCTTAGTAAAAGCGAATTTTATAATAATGCGTAATAATTTTTCAATTCGATTCAAAAGTTCTCGAGATATGGTGAAATACGCAAAAAGTAAAATCAACATTACGGGTCCAAACTTTAGACAACTCTCCTGACCAGTGGTGTATCTAGCCTAATGTGCGCCCTATGCGTAATGAAAATTTGAGCCCTTTTTTAAATATAAAAGTCGTTGCTACCGAAGCAATATGCTCATTAATTGTCTTTATGAAGCCGTGACAAAATAGTATCCTTTAAAACCTTCGTTTATCTATTAATCGTGTGGGAAAAATTATTAAAAAAACAATAATTATACTAACAATTATAACATATTAAAACGCTGACTAGCAAAAACTATCAAATGCATTTTAAAGCACGTAAGATTTTAGTTAAATATATCTAATACAAAATATTCGTGATTGCTGCTCTTTATATATTTTTAGTACCCTTACATAAGTGGTCAATATTACAATTTAAGTAGGTAATTAGAGTTTCACATTAATTTGTAAGAGAGGAAAGAAAACAGACACTTATTACCTATTTCAGGTGAATCAGTATCGAGGACAATCATAGCATAAGTGGCATTAAAATAATTAAACCTAGTTTATTTGACTGATAAAACTCAAAATGAGGTCTCCCCCCCCCCCCATGTANCCCCCCCCCCATGTAACGCAATTGTGGGTGAGTTCCATCAAAAAGTCCTTCACGAAGGCTTATTTTTCCCAATACTGGATCCCCTTGTCTTCTGAATAGGGTTCAAAATTACAAGGCTACGTAGTTGAAAATTAGTAGACGTAAACCCAATATTGGGTCGACTTTTCCAATGACAGTGAAAAAATTTATTTTAGGGGTCAGAAATCCAAAAACGTCCAAAATAAGGTATTTTTATTCAGAAAGTATGTTTTTGCTTCCGATTTCGTAACTTAAAATATCGTCTGCGCTAGTTAGTTAGCATATTTGAGGTCCCCCCCCCCTAAAAACTTTAAGATTGAGTCCTAGTACGGGAAGATCTAATCATTAAATCAAAAGTTATTCTGATCCGTCCGTTAATTTATTAATTTTTATTTACTTTTCTTTTTTGGCGCACTGTACAGAAATATTTAAATTGATTAAATTTTTACATGATTAAATTAATTTTGATTTCTAAATTTTTTATTTAGTCTGAAGAAAAAGAGATTAATATCTAGTCAAAAACTACATATTATCTCTGATTTTTTTTCTGAAAAAGTTTGGCACGCCTGCAATAAAATAAAATAAAAATTTATACCAATCTTTCACACAACCAACTTTTCGATGAACTAGCTTTCTTTGGCACGACTAAAAATTTTTTAATTGTCTGACTTTTCATCAAATAAAATTGTGTTTTTGGTTTTTTTTTCATTCAAATGCAGTATCAGTAGTTAAAATAAAGTTTATGTTTTTATAAATTTATTATTTTCAATCTTTACTTCAAAAATATGCTAAATATGGAAGAGTGCAGATTTTAAGAATGAATCTAGGCATGGATGTATCTTTCTTAAGTGTACGACCATTTCAGATTTTCCAGACTTGCGCACGATAAATTATGCTCACCGGGCATAATTTATTTTAGTGTTATAGCTATTAGCTGTAAGCAATATCTACCAGCAATGAAAAACGATACGTTTAAATTATAAGACAAATTTTAAAGCTTTCACAATATTTCGGTTGATAACGCAGTTGCTATTTCTTTACCTTTAAAAGCCTCATTATTCGGGTCACAGGGGGCAGTAGGGATTTCTCAAAATCCACCACCCAGGTGATTTTATGTTACCGTCATAGGTTAAATATTCAATTTAATTAAAAAATTGTTTGTCAAAAGAATTGATTATTAAAAACATATTAATTTATAATTTAGTACTTATTATTTTAATTAATCGCTAGTTTAATGCCTGCAAAAACAAATTAGGTCTTGAAGACATATCGCTGGTTCAAAACGAAAACGACCCTTCTGCACTCACTTCTCATGTTATTTCAATGGGAAGTGAATGCAGAAGTGTCCTTTTAGTTTTGAACCAGCGATATTTTTATCAACGAATTTGAGTCTCATTCTTTCAAAATTTTAAGACATTGGCTCTGAGATGTGATTATCACATCATATTTAAATAAAAAAGAGTAACGTTTTAAACTAATTTTCACAAATTACTAAGGATTCAATTAAGAGAACAAATAAATATTTGAAATTTAGTGCGAGTTTATGACGGATTAGGCAATAACCGCATATGATTTATATATGAATCTTAGGTGATATTTTTCAAAAAAATTTTATCTTTAATTCTGGAATGAAAATATCATTTTATAGTTCGATAATTAAAAAATGAAACACTATAAATGAAATTACTTGAGGATCGAATCTGAAGAACGAACAAATATTTGCAGTTTAGTGGGTGTAAACGATAGATAAAACAATATTCGCAATGATAAAACTATTTTTTCATTATTCTACAAATAAAAAATGGTACAGCAACGTTCCAGACTAATTTTCATCAAAATAAAATTACCAATAATTAATTTAAAAGAACTCAAAGATTTGTAGTTGTAGTGCGAGCAAACAATAAGACCATAAAGATTCATAATTTATAAATCAATTTAGTGATTTTGTTTCAAAAATTTAAGCCGTTAACACTATAAGATATGAATATAATTTCCTAGTTCTACAGTTTAAAAAATAAGAAAGTAACATTCCAAACTAATTTTTGCAAGACTGTAAATTAAACTACCATGAATAATGGTTAGAGAACTAATAAATATTTGTGTTGAAAAATACCGCCTCCCATTATTCTTTTATCCATCTTTATTTAAGTAGTAAGTACCATCAATACAATATTACATAAAATGAAATTACATTCGAAACAGCGGTCTATTCTAAGAATACAAGGGAACGGACAGGAAAAAGCTAGTTTTGATTTTGACTGGATTATTTCATGAATACTTCACCTTTCTTCTCGGTCTCATTGCTTCTTTTGTTCTTAGTAAAGAATATCTCTTCAAAGTTTTCTGCATCGTAGATTCCATACTCTAACATAGTGGGTTGTTCTTATAAAAGCACTTTCATAGCTCGATTGCAGCGGAAGTAAGGACAGTGAGATGGGGAAAGAAAGTAAAGAACATAAGGCGTTCTATTTCTATCATTTATATCTCACGTAAACAAATAAGCAGACGATTTTTGTTTTGAACTGTTAATGAAAGTTCTTTTCCTGGATCGGATAATCGATTGCGAACATTATCGATTTCTTTGTAGTTAGGAAGAGTGAATTTCTTTGTTTTTGACCCCGAAACAAAAAAGTTTTTCACCGGAAAATTTGTACAAAAATACCTAAATATGTGTCTCGAGAAAATAAATCTTACAAAACAACTGTTTTAAAATTTTTAAATAGAACATACTTTTCTAGTATTTTACGAAAAAAAAAATTAAAAAATTATTCTGAATGAAAATAACAAAAACAAGCATTCATAACACAAACGGAAAATATTAAAAAACACAGCTTAGCTTTAAATACCAATAAAAAAAATATTATTACATATTTACGAACTTTTCTTAAATTTAATTATAAACTGATTTCCTTCACTTCTTCCCTTGCCCCATTCAACCAACCACAAATGATTTTTGTTCTGTCAATAACTTAAATACAAAATGATAAATGACTCTCTTTCAAGGAAAAATGTAGAAAATTAAGTTTTATTTTACAGTATTGGAGAAAAAATTATTTTAAAAAATATGAAAACGTAATTAAATTTAAACATAGCGTACATAGATTTAAGGGAGCTCTATCTTAGACTTACCTTAAAAAACTTATAACATAAAATATTCGGATATTTATAATCACTAATTTTATTTTAATTTAAGAAAATGAAAATAATAGTGATGAAAAATTAGAATTAAGGTGCTAAATTTAAACTGAAATAATTTTTTTTTAAATATAGAGAATAAGAGAAAATAACTCACTATCTTATAATTATATTAAAAGTTTAGTTAAGGAATATTATTATCTATAAAGGGAATTAAAAATATTTTATAATTAATTTTTATTTTAACTCATAGTGTTATTTTTTCTCGCGAGTGTGCCCTCAAACCTCGTTGCTGGGAGTTATCTACGCCACTGCCTAATGCATATAAACTTAACAAATTCTTCAGCAGGGCATGATTTCATAGCTGTAAAGTTTATTAGTGCTAAAAATGCTGCTAGCAAAATTGGGGTTCATATAAGCATTCTTGAAAGAGGTATCGCAATATATTTTGTGATGAAGAAAATTCATCATCATAATCATTGCTGTATGATTTATTGAAATAAAACTATCACTGAATGATAAATATTAAAATTAGTAATAACATCGTATTTAAAATATCGAGATTTAGAAAAGCAATGTGGAAATTGCCAGGCTAGAAGTAAAACAACTAAGTTTAATAACTGCCGATAAAATGATTAGAAAATGACGATGATTTATGATGGCCTAGTTGCGAATTGAGCGCATCAAAAAGTGATTAATCAAATTTGAATATTACGTGTCGTAATGACAGCTTATTAAAAATATTTTTATTTCAAAAAACCAGGCGAAAGAGGATATCCCCCCCCCCAAAAAAAAAACTGCCCAGAAGAAAGGACATAGATAAATATGGTCGGGAATAGCACTTCAATAAGTGATTACACAAATTCGGAATTTGGATGTCGAAATAATGTATAAAAAATCGGAATTATAAAAAACCATGTTGAAGTGGCCGAAAAGTCGATAAATAACCCCCAAAAAACGAGGTGGATTCGTGAATCGAATCAAGTATGTCAAAAAATCATTACTGAAATTTGAAATTCTCGAATGGTAATAACATTGTATTAGAAATATTGGAATTTGGATGAGTATGTAAGAAAGCTGTAAAGCTAAATTAACCGCGGAGAAAACGATCAGAAACGACTGAAAAAGCGCTAGTCATACGCATCAAAAAGTGATCACTCAAATTCAAACATCGGGTGTCGCCATATTATTGTATTAAAAAAAGTAAAAATTGGAAAAACATGCGGAGATCGCCGAAATAGCGACAGATAACTACCGAATAAATTTATTAGAAAACAATTTAACTATGGAATCGTCGTTTAATGCAGAGCGTTAAAAAGTGAGATTGATTGAATGTAGGGTTTAGTGGCACAAGGTCGCTTAAAAAAAAAAAAAAAAAAAAAAAAGTGAGAAGTCATAATAATGTATTAAAAATATCGGAATTTGTAAAATCGCGTGGGAAAAAAAAGCACCATCAGACGGGGCAACACGCAGGGCCCCCGGGCACAGAAATGTTTTGGGACCTTATAACAGGACATACTGCTTAAAATCGAACTAAAAAACTTCACATACACGAAATAACGCATTTTTAACATATGCAATAATTTGGACAAATTTAAATACATTTTGATTTAAATGTATTTAAATTTATTTTTAGTCGCCACAAAAAAACTGAATTCACATAAAAACTTCATTGCAACCAACGTAGAAAAATAGATTTCGGTTGTTTTTTTAAGTTTCCCTGGTGATAAACTATTCAAATTATTGTTGTTTGTATGATAATCAATCACTATTTGTAGAAAGAAAAACAAATTACGCACTTTATACAATAGAATATATTTATTTAAAAAATATATATAAGGCAATTTTGTTTATTTTTAGTTCTTTTTTAAAAAATACAATTTATAAAAAGTGAGATTCTCAAGGGGCCCCTGAGTGCCTGGTGCCCTCGGGTACTGCCCGGTTGTGCCCATGCGTAACGACGGTACTGCCATCAGACGTTTCTAGCAATTTTTCATACTGCGTTTTTCTGTAACTGGCATTTGATATTTTCTACTAGCAATCGTGCCCTGCTCATCAATAAAATTTTCAATAATTATTAATGCCCTGCAGTATGAAGTCTTCTCCAAACTTTTTCAAATATTTTTACCCACTGCTTCTCCAATTTGATTCGGCTAAATTATAAGTGTTTTTTTTTCCCCTAAGTCGTTTGATATTACCAGCTCCTTGTTATTTTGAATGTTTATTTTTTTCGATCGTAGGAAATAGAGCCCCTGAATTAGATAAATTATCCAATATATAGAGGAGCCTTAGTAGGAAATATTGCGAATTTGGTGACGTACTATGCTAAAACAAGACTGAACTAAATCAGAAACTTAACTGTCAAGTTTTCAATCAAGTATAGGCTTGGCTAAACAAATCTTTCAAACATCAACAAAACATTTTAAAAGTGAATTGTTTGTTAATACTACTTACTGATAAATTATCTATCGTAATAAAATGAATGTCCAATAAAATTTCTAAAATTTAATAGCTGTCAAGTTCCATCAAATTAAAAAATTTATTCTTAGTATTAATTCCTCAAACCGATACTTAAATTTATTCATATTCCTTAATAACAATACTATATTTTTGTTACTTTTTTTTCACAGGGCATATTTGGCGATAGTCAGACATGGAGATCTGGTCCACCAGAGGGCCTACCGGAGCTAACAAAATTAAGTGTAGATTGTGGCAAAGAAGAAATGACCATAAATCTTGAATTCAGTTCACCATACGATGGAAGCATTTACTCGAAATCAAATGGTCAGTCTCACAGGTGTGTACATGTCGCACCACATTCTCGTATAACTGAAGCTACGTTTACTATCGAATATGACAGTTGTGGAACGCGATCTGATCCTCAAGGTAAATATTACGAGAACACGATTATCATTCAATACGATGATATTGTGATAGAGGCTTGGGACGAAGCCAAAAAAATCAGATGTGAATGGCATGATGGATATGAAAAATCAGCATATAAGATGCCAATCACAATTTCAGACCTTGATGTAGTAGAGATGAACTTTCAAGGCGATGATGTTGATTGCTGGCTTGAAGTGCAAGATGGTAAAGGTCCATGGTCGGCAAAAGTTGAAGGTTTAGTTCCATTAGGAAGTCCCCTAACGCTGGTTGTAGCCATACAAGACAGTGAAGGTCAATTTGATATGCGCGTTAAATCATGCATCGCACACGATGGGCAAAAACACCCAATACATTTAACAGATGAAGAGGGATGTGTCTTAAGACCTAAAATGATGTCTCCATTTCAGAAGACTACAGAAACTAAAGGCACGGCTAGTGTCATAGCTTACAGCCACTTTTATGCTTTCAAATTCCCAGAGACTGTGGAAGTTACTATTCAGTGCACCGTTGAAATATGTAGACATGGTTGCCCAGGAAGCTGTCAAGAAGGAAGGGAGTTTCAAATACCAGAGTCAACAGTATTCAAACAACCTACATTAAAAGAAGATGATATTCCAACTTACAAGGATTCACACCCATTTTCGACTGTAGTCACTTCACGTCCAGATGAAATAAATCAAACGTTAAGTCTAAATGTTTCATCGAGTGAGATTTCAAGTGAGAGAGCTAATGCCTCCAAAGAAGAAACAGATCCGTTGAAAAGTAGTTCCAATACAAATTATAACTACTTCATGCATTACCCATATGATTTATTTGAAGATCTTGCAGCTACAGACAGGCAGGATAAGGATGATTATGCAGACAAAACTCATCAAGTAAACAACTACGATTCTTCTAATACAGATGATGTATATTATTCACAATCCACAAATCTATTCAAAGGAAAAGAGCATGGCAAACACTTCCCACCATCAGAAATAATTCAAGATGTAAGAAATATTTCTAGTGAAGAGAATATCAGTGAAATAATAATACAAACAACAACAAGCATGTCATTCATTACTGAGACACAAGATGCAACAAGCATTCCAAATCTTTCCGATTCCCAGGCACTGCAGTTGTCAGATGAAAATAATGCACAATCAAGCACATTGCCGACAGACATAGAAGAACTTAATTTAAGAAGCTTTCTTGACTCTGATCCGATTGAAAAATTAGATAACACTGAATATAATGGTAGCATAGTGTTTAGTGATAAATTAAAAAATGATAGTGAAGTTGAGAGAAAAGAAGAAAAAGATGAATTATACCTTGCAACAACTGTCACAGCAAGTACTTTAGAGTCAGGAAGATCTGAACTCAATGGTGAAATTACAGAAAGCAATGATTACAATGATGCTTTTTCAGATAGTAAGGAAGGTATGCAAGATTATGAATCCAGGAAAAATAAGAAAGTAATGGAGATAACGGTGTCTAATAGACACCCAAATGATTATTTTGAAGATTATAAAATCAGTGGCAGACATCCAGAGGAAAATTATGAATCCTTAAGACACCAAATACATTATCATTCACACATGCCACCAGTTCCAGTACCACCCTTAACATTGTATAATGGTGTACCTCTATATTATTATGGAAAAACTGACACCAAAGGTGATGTGTTATCGAAAGAAAGATATCCTTATCTTAGTATGTATCCTTATCAAAAAGAATACGTCAAATCTAAGCTGAGGCGACCAGGTAGAAGACGAGGTAGGAGGGATATAGGAGAAAATGAACAACTGGGTTTGCAACAAACATTAAGAGTAATTGCACCATCTGACTTAGATTTTAATATTAAAGATAAAGAAAATACCAAGCCACTGTATGTTGGCAAAAATGATGCAAACCTAGATGTTTGTATTGCTCCTTCCAGTTTTGCGGCAGGTTTAGGACTGTTATTACTTGCTAACATCTGCGTCTTGTGTGTAGTAGTATTTCTTGGTTATCATTATTATTTGAACAAAAAATCAACAGTTAAAGCAATTGAACTATTAGATACTGAAATATCATAAGATCACAAACACGTTCACAGTTAAGGAAAAGTTAACTTGCTTTCAAGCAAAACAGCAACCATAAAAATGGGGTTTAACTTATTTCTAGGTTACATATATGTGGGGTTAAATTAATATTTAGCCTTCACTTTACACAAGCACAATTTAATATGAAAAGAAGATAACATAGCTAGAGTGTTTCATTTTTGGAACTCAGTAAATACTGAAATTTATGACAAAGATAAAACACATTATTTTGCTCATTAAAAATCATTATTTTGTAAAAATGTTAATTTATAATAAAGTATTTGTATGCATTTTTATTTTGCTTCTTATAAAGCTTTATAAAAAACATAAACATTAAAAATATGATAGTTATAAAACAGAAGTAGGTATAATATAAATGCTTTTAACCCTTGATGAAGAATTTTTAAACATCTTTTTCATTATTTTGTATTAATTTAGGTCAACATAAGTGAAAACTATATTCAGTATTTTAGTAATTTATTTTTATGAATTACAGTGTGAATGATCAGTGACTACTTCTGCATTAAAGGTAAAATCTTCCAAACACGACTCACAACCAAATAATAATGTTTGAGGATTGCACTTATTTAGATCTAAGAGAAACAGTTATTCACCATTGAAATTTCTTTAATTTACACAATCAATTACTGATAAAATTTTGAATATGAACAACAAAAAAAATATTTTTCAAACTACTTTTTTTCGAATTTTATATTTTAGTACAAACATAATTCCAAAATATATTTTTGCTTGTAATTAGAATATCAAAAAGAAATATATATAAAAGGGACACCAGTGTTCCATCTGCATCCTTTATTTGTAGCTTTCCTGCATAAAAGTGACTTTTTCTACCTATTACAAATTTTAAAAAAATATATATACTGCACACGCACACATATATGTATACAAACAGGGCACAAAGTAACAATTTACTTCGATATATATATATATATATATATTTTTTAAAATTCTTGTCAGAATTGGTTACAAGAAAGCAAACACATAATGCACAATCAAGCAC
>NC_092204.1:44011684-44016727 GCF_043381705.1 Parasteatoda tepidariorum | reverse complement strand
GATACAAAGAGAACTCCACTGTATATATATATTGTATTTTAAAATTCTTGTCAGAATTGGTTACAAGAAAGCAAACACAATAAGAAATTTAAATTAATATTTAAGCAAAGAAAAAACAAAAAAGCTATAAAAACTAAACAAATCAGTAGGGAGGAAGGTAAGACTGAAAAAAATCAAAATCTGTTAGTTAATAGAGGAAACAGTGATAACTCCAAAATTTATCAAGCAATCAAACTGGTTTTGATCTCTCTAATCTCCATCTTTTTTAAATAGTGATTTGTCAGACTTTCATACTGTTTTTCCTTTCCTCAACTTAAATATTAATTTGAGACGCCAAATCTGTAAACTTTTCTTTTCTTTAATTTTTTGAAGGATTTTTTCCCCTTAATTCTTTTGATGATGATTTATTAAGAATAGTGATTATAGAACACCTTGAAATATTTAAAACAAATTTCTCCAAATAGTGCAATTGTTAATGAGATACATCATTGCAAATTTTTTTATACATATTTGATAGCATGCATATCTAAGTACATTACAAATATACAAGTTGGAATTTTACATTGACGCCTGCAAAGATAAAAAATTTCACCTCAAATTCTTATTCAAATGTGCTTTTTTCTCAAAGTAAGTTTTCTTACTAATAGATATCTTTTTCACATTTCACCGATTCAATTAAAAATTTCACAAATTATAAATTACTAATACAGTTTCTGCTGGAATTTTTAAAGCATTTATATCTTTTAATTATTTGTACTCAGATTTTTGTGACATTTTCCCAAAAATTTATTTTATAATTTAATTATGCAACAAATTTTTTTTTAAATGTTTACTAGAATATATATTTCTAGAATATACTAAAAAATATATAATTTCAAATTTTCTGAAAACTTTAATAGGCTCAAGGGATACAATAAATTCAAACATTGTTTTCTACAGTTGTAGCACAGTATTTTTAACAGTTGTTTGCAATGCATACAATGAAATACTAGTTTCATTTTTAAAAATCAAAGAGAGACTTATATGATAATGGTTAAATCTTAGTATTTTTTGTTGCCAAAACATTTTCCATAGTTTCTTAAGGCATTACTCAAACTTCACTGTATACACTATGCTGTTAAAACTTTAACACAAATACTTCTAACTCCAATGAAGAAATACTATAACATTGTATTTCCAGCCATATGAACAAGGAAAAGTATCTTAAGTATCAAAATTTTAAAAAGGAGAAAAAAGTATTTGATTCAGACAAGATAATGAACAAAAAATCTTCACAACAAATAAGCTTAAATATATTTATTATTAGAGAAAAATGAAGTTATGACACTGGGATAAAACAACAAAATACTATCTACAACAGAATAATTTTAATTTTTTTCTGAAGATGTCATCGAAGTTAGTCAAAAACAATTATATTTCTAATGGCACAACAATTTAATGAAATTGATAAATTATACTGCAGAGATGGCACATAATGATTAAAATACTAATTATAATTTAACAAAAAATAATAACAATAAATGCATAATAGTATTTAAACAAAATAAAACTAAATTTGAAAGAACTAAACATACTAGGTTTTAAGCAACTTAATAAACTACTTCTCATAACAAATGACAAAAAGTTTCTAATATCAATAAAAAAAATCAATAATATTAGCAAACTTTCTAACTACTATAAAACAAGCTAATATTAACTGAAAAACTCCTGAAGAAATAAACTAATTTGCATAAAACAAATGATTTTGATTTCTTTAAGATTTTTATGCTTTTTGTATAATTATTTTTACAAGTTGAAACATCAGGCATAAATTTCGCTTAGTGCTAACAAAATTTAAAAATAATGCACACAAAAAATTTAATGTCTCTTAGCAAACACTAAATAAGTAGTTGTTTAAAATAAAACTGAGCATCAAGTGATACAAAAATGTACAATTTCAATTAAGATAACCATAGAAATATCAAATAAACACAGAAACTAACAATTAGAACAAATAAAAATCATGTTGCGGTTAGCACCTTTTAATATTATCATGTAATGAGACAAATAAGAGCCATAACATAAACTTAACACCTCACAGTATGAGTTTACAATTATAGAAATTTAATATAAAAGTCAACAACTAATAATACTGATTAAAAATACAGAATAGACAATGATTAAACTCTTTGTGTTACACTTCATACATGAAATAATTGTAAATAAAATCAGAAATTCTTAGTCTCAAAAATATATATAGTATATAAACACAAAAAATTAATAAAAAAGAGAGTAAATCAGTCATAAAACCATTTGTGAAGTATGCAAAATGAATTTAGCATAAAAATCATTAGTGTATAAAAAAATGTTTATTAGATTATTACAAAAACAACATTATTTTTTATATATAAGGTATAAATAAATTAGATAATTATTAGAGTAAAAGATGGCTCACTCAATGAGTAGAACATTTTTTATACATTCAAATGACCATTATTTTGTTTATTTAATACAGAATAAAACATTTAAAAAACTCGTAAAACCTTGTTTTTTTATTCAGAAAATTTATAATCTTGATTTTATCACCTATTTAAACTCCTTTTACTGACTTCATAAAAAAATAAAAATATCAAAAAGTTAGCACTAAAAAATGCATTCTTACTTTTTTTAAAAAAAATTTGAAACTAAATATGAAAGGGGGTAAAAAATAATTATTGCACAGTACAACTGAAAAAATAAACATTTTAGCAAGGAATGTAAGTCAAAAGATTTTACAGCACAATATAAAAATTAAAACAAAATGGAATAACATTAAAAATACAACTTTCAGACTTTTTTTTTTTTTTAACAATTTACAGAGAAAAGAAACTTTTTTTAAAAAAAATCCTAAAAACTAGATAAAATAAGAGAAAGAGTTAGTTATTAAATCAAATTAATTTTAATCTACATAAATATACAATGGAGATATTTAATCATAACAAATCTGTTCCAATTTTGCAAAAAGAAAAAAAAGAAAAAAATCTGAATGTAAAAATAATTTTTTTCTAGATTTTATAAAAAGTAAAGTGAAAACTTTTAGTACTTTTAATTATGAACTATTCACCACTATTAACTTTTAGCCCAGTACACGTTTTATACTTGGTTTTGGTAGTCAAAGATATTTTACTCCTCCAAATGATTTTAAATGCATATATAATGAGAAGTAAAAAATCTTTAACAGTGAAATAGAAAGGTACTAAGTTCTGCAAGCAAACAGAACAGAAAAGTACAGAGAGCTATGGGACAATCAATAGATATAATCCTCAAATTGAAAAAAAAAAGTTTAGTTTTTAAAATAAAGATAGTAAAACACATAAAATATACTAACACTGACTGATCAACAAAATGTAAACACAGAAAGTGAGAATATTAATAACTGAAAGTTAAGATAAACATATATATTAAGAACTTTTCTGCAAATGAAATAGATACAAAGAGAAGGTACTAATTACATTATTTTAAATAAAGATAAAATGCTTTTTAATTTATAATATTTGGATAAAAACTCCAGGCATAGTTCATAAAGAAATCTAAAACAAATGATTTAAATCCTTATGCAATATGCTAAAAAAATAAAGCACTATAATATATCTTATTTGACAATGATATGAAGAAATATTTCATACATTCCTCACTCAATTTTAATTTTACAGAAATTTTTTTTCTCTAGAACTAGAACATTTTTTCAATTTTTTCTAAATATCTAAATATAAATATGCCTTACTTAAATTATGGGCAGATTTATAAAATTAGACATTGAATTGACAAAAAACAGCAATTCATTCTTTGTTTCTTACATCAAATTGATTTTATAGAACATATATATATACCTATAATTAACATCTAGGAATCGTCCTTCTTTGAAGAGCCATTAATGACATCATCTAATTTCTTTTGTATGTTCTCAAAACTGTCCTTGCCCATGTAATCTATTTGCCCATGCTCCCATTCATACATTCGAACAGTACCATCTGCGACATTTTCCATGGATGGACTTGAACTTGGCAGATCACTTTTAGGTGACAAAGATAATTCTGTCAAACTACTTGACACATCACACTGCTGAGAAAGAGAAAAAAAAAAGCTGTATTTTGAGAACGATTTGTATACCATTACTGTTTGGAAAAATAGTATTGCCAAATAATACGAATTGGAAATAATTGGCAATTCAATGAATGCATAAATTAGAACTGGTACCTTATTGATGAACAACTATAGATATTAAACAGGCCTCTAATACTGAACAATTATAGGTACAACTATAAAATATTAATGAAAAATAATTTTTCACAAGAATAGGTATGTATGGTTTCCAATGATTTTGTACCATTAAACGTAAAACACTGATTTTCATTGAAATTAGAATTTGATTTATTGTTTAACAGAGTGAGTAGCTAAGTTTTTCAACAAAAAAATAAGCACCGTCATGTAGGGCTACTTTGTGCAGCGGGGCTACTTTGTGCAGCGGGGGCTACCTTGTGCAAATTCGAATTTGGCACTTTTCATGAGCTGCTATTCAGTATTATGTTTTACTTAAGTTAAAAATGTGTGGAATTTGAAGATAGAAGTCTCCTCTATTACTACAAACATTTTTTCGAATTTTAAAACAATCTCAGAGTGTGTTTTGTTTATCCAATGTCAACAACTTCCCAAGAACGTCGGAAGTCGAAAAGTGTGCGTGGAAACTTTAACTGCGAAATGCAAAGACATTGATAAAACAATTGTCGTAAGTGCAAAATGTTTTATTCATATATTAATAAACAATTATATCATGTTAGCGTTAAAAAAATTTGAAAATTAATAATAAATAAACGGAAAATGAAAAAAAATGCACTGTGGGGTTACTTTGTGCAAAGTTTCATAAATTTTTTTTTCAGAAGAAAAATTGTCAGACGTTATAAAAAAAATACCTGGAACGAGAAACTACTGTGATTGCACTTTAAAAAAGCTGCAACAATGTTTGCAAGCAGTTGCTGGTGGTATGTCGATTGCAGAAGCTTCTCTGAACAAAGTAAAAAGTATCAA
>NC_092204.1:44001405-44011624 GCF_043381705.1 Parasteatoda tepidariorum | reverse complement strand
AATATATTTTATAGGACATCAGGTGATTTTGACAGAAACTGAAGAGCAAGTTCTGTCATGTTCATTCAAGCATGTTATGCTCAAATTTATCAATATTATAAATGTTAATGAATATGAAATTATTATTATTTTTGAAATTTCATCCATTTCAATGTTCAAAAATGTATATGGTTTCTTTTTGTTTAAACTCAAATGTTTTGAAATAAACATTCTTTTTAAGAAAAAAATTCTTTATAAAAAATGGTTTTTCAACGCTGAAAATTATTTTCAAACTAATATCTTTACACATCTTGATGTTTTTGTTATTAAAAATGTCAACAATTAACTTTTTTAACAATTTTATATAAATATTTTACTAAAAACATGATTATTAAACTGAATTCCTATCGCTGCACAAAGTAGCCCCACTTGGGGGCTACTTTGTGCAAGGTATGTTTTGACTTATTATTTGTAAATATTACATACAAATAATACCAATATTGATCAAATTCACTCGTCTGAGTCCAGTTATGAATATAATATCGATAAATTTTACTAAAGTTTGAATTAACATAGTTTTTTTTTACAAGTCAGAGTTCAAAAACTGCGAAATCCTGCACAAAGTAGCCCCAAATGACGGCACTAAAAAAAAATATTTCTAAACGATTTAAAAAAATATAATTAGGATATGCACACTAATAAAAAATTTTATTCCTATTGTAGAAAGTTCTTCATATATACACTAACAAAATGCAAAATAATTTTCAAAGACTTCACATGATCATCATAAAATATCTAGTTTCTGGCAAAGAACTGTACTCTTGATTATATTAGCCACCATAAAAACAATTTATACATAATTTAAAATATATTCAATATTGAGTGGTTCATTCAATTTTTTGAATTAATAATTATTTTAATTATGTAAAAACATTTTAATGCGAAATAAAAGTTATTTATAAAAGCATATTCAGCAAAGCATTAACAAGATTGATATCATTGATCATAGTGAATTTATAAAGATATATAAATAAGCCTACTAAGAAAACTTTAATAAATTCTTATTAAATATGTAAGTTAGTGAATGGCTCCTAATAAATTTTTATTAAATTTTTCTTCTTTGTTCAGTTTTCTTTAATGAAATGATTTTGATGAAAAATTAAATAATTTTGAAATGTAAACACAATAAGTATTGATTTTTGTCAGAAGTAAATTATTATATAGTTTCTACACTCATAATATTTAGCAAATCAGAGATAATAAATTTTTTTATTTCAACGTTTTTAAATCAAATCATTAACCTTCCGTTAGTCGCGCACTTGTTTCCGACATGGTTAATCGCGTTGCACCTATGAGGTGTTTCTGATTTTTTGAAAGCCAAATGAAATTTAGTCTAGTTTAAATAGTTAATTGTTTCCAATTTAAGATTCTTTACAGAGATAAATATCAAAAAATTTATTTAGCGAAGTACCGAAGATAAATTTTTCTTGTTCCCGCGTCGGATCTCTTCCTCCATCCCAAGATAATCAACCAATTGACGCAAGAAGGTTCTGCGGTTTTTTACTCCGTAACCATTTTCTTCGTATATAACTTGACCATTTATACCTGCTACGTTGAGTAGGACAGAAAATGAGATAAAATATATATATTTAATTCATAAAAATATTATATCCATAATACTTGCGTCAATGGTCGCGCTGCACCAGAGGGGTGATTTGAGCGGTTCCAACTCTCCATCGACATGTTCTAAGGTCGGTTTTACACGGACATTTGAGTAATCCAAAGTTAGGAACATAACATTAGGCTCGACCCCCGGAAAAATCTTTTGACGGCAAAGGAGGTGGAAATGCAGTAGGGATGCACCTGTGAGGTGCGCGCGACTAACGGAAGGTTAAAAGATGAAATAAAGCTTCTTAGAATGACAAATCTGAATAACATAAGATTTTCTACTACACTTGAAATATTAAAAGCCCCTCACTTCTTTAAGCTTCCTAAAGCTTTTCTAAAGCTCACTTTTTTAAAATCTTGCCTCTAACTATTATTGAGCTTTTTCATAAAACAAATTAAGAGCACAGAAAGTTTAATACGATATACGATTTAAGTTTAATACGAAAGTAATAATACGACAATAAAAAATAATAAGTAAAAAATTTTTTTAAAAAATACAATAAAAGTGTTCAAAAAAATTATGCTATTTGAGGATGGTCCCTCAGGTAAAAAAATCTTATGTTTAAAAATTCTCAATCAATAATTAACTCTTACTTTTATTAAATTAGATGAATAAAAGGGAGAATAAATTTTGACATGATGAAGCTTTGTAATTCTTGAATGCTCTGGGGGCCCACAAGAAAATACAGAATTAGAAAATGGTCCTCAAGTCAAATTCAAAGATAATGATACTGGTCTATAATTAGAATACACAAGAAGGCCTTGAAGAAGTGATTAAGACTATGGCTCTTCACCAAGGACGACATAAACAAAAGAAATAAAATTTTCTTTTGCTATTAGGGAAAAAAATTGGATATGTTTAGTTGGTCCCCAAGACCAGTGAAAATTAGAGAAATTTTTCGGTTAGATTTCAGAGGGCAGAAAATGAAGCCTGAAGTTGAGAATATCTTGCAAAATGCAGCTGAGTTGCATATGAGAGAGCAGGAATTCTTCCCTCTGAATCCAGCTCAGTATACGGTCATGTGAACTCGCAAGTATTCCATCGAATATGTAAAATGGACCAACGGTACGCCAAAATGGATTGCTGTTGAACGAATTGCGTAAACCAAACTTTTTGCACAATTCCTGGTGAAAATCGACATGGTAAAGAAAAAATCTCATTTTGGAAAAAGAAAAATCAAGCACTTTTTAAAAATACCAAATTTTTGTTTTTTAAAAGCCCTTAAAGGGTTTTTAAAAATAAAAATTGAAACTAAGCACTTTTTAAAAACATTACCTACACACTCTATTTAATCAAAATGTGTCTTAAATGCATTATCAATTTAAATGCATTCATCAATTTAAGATTTGTCACAAAAAATTTTAATAAAAATTTCTTGCAGATTTATCCTACACCTGGAAAGGTGTAATAAGTCAGTTGATATGTAAGGTAATGATATTTTTCAGAGAATAAAGATATAAATAAAGATGTAGATCATCTAAAGTTTTTCAGAATAGTAATTTTCAGACCAATTATAGGAAACTATTCTAATTAAAAAGAAATTTCACTAATATTTTTCTTACTTCATGGTTTTTTGGAAGAAAGTGTTAAAATTTCTAAACTTTTTAATTATTCAACTGAGTTGATAATAGTATTAAAATGTTAAAATAATAATATCCCTAAAAATTATAACAGTTTGTAGCGCATTTGGAAAAATGAAAGGGTTGAATCAGACTGCTTCATTTATTCCTATGCTAATTTTTACCTCATAAGTTCAAGGGGTACATATTGTTTGAAGGGTTATTTTAAAACTTTCAGAACGAAATATGAATTACTTACTCTTAAAATTAAATATATACAGTATAAAACGTTAGAAACTCAATAGAAAATTATTGTCCAAAATCTTGTTTTTTTTTTTTTTTTTTTTTTTTTTTTTTTTTTTTTTTTTTTTNTTTTTTTTTATTTTTTTTTTTTTTTTTTTTTTTTTTTTAAAGGAAATGTAAAAATTTTAGGAAAATGTACATTCGTACTTTTTAAAGATACAGTAAATAATGACTGGCATAGCTATTCTATGTGTAGAAGAACTAATTAAAATTATAATTAAAATAAAAAGAGTCCTATTTAGCCTGTGTATTATCTTCCCTATAATTAATGTAGAAATCCATAATTAATTAGTAAAAATAAATGGTGAGAATTTAAAACATATAGTATAAAACTCTTTTGACAATATGCTTCGACATAAAATAGACTAGTCAATACAATGTTAAATACAAATAAAATTTGAGACTAAGTTAACAAAAACGTTTTTAATAAAACTTTAACTTGCTAAGAAACAAAAAAATAAAGATCTAGACATAAAAAAAAAAAGTGAAAATCAAGATGTAAATGAAGAAACTTAAAAGGAAAGTAACATAATGAAAGGAAACATTATGAATGAAATATAATTCCAAGGCTACTTACCGCAACTTTATCAGCTACTTTAATTTGTTCACTGTAAACTTGCCACCAGTAGAGGAGATAATTATATAAGGATTCGTCTACATTTGGGGCAATAACAACATTTAAGGTTTCATTATAATCATAAGACCATGGTTTCTGAAACCCCAAAAAATGAACTATCTTCACATCTTGTCCAAATCTACAACAGAAATGCAAACATATATAGTAAACCACAATTTTGAGCAAAGAAAAATTGTAAATACTCAGCTTTAATTCATAAGAAATATATATATATATTTAATTTGAATATATTTAGTGCAATTTTGAACTAAATAATAGCACAAGAATTGATATGCATATTTTTAAATATTTAGAAAAATAATCTTACTGTTTATGAGCAGGTGTATAAGTATAAACTGCACTAGTAGTCATATTGTATATGAATGACAAATGACGAGAAATATCTTTTGTATTCCAATCAGAAAAATAAGAATTTAAAAGTCCTTGATCACCACCTAAAAATGATAATTTTTTCTTGAAATTTAATAAAATACAAATATAATTTTTAAATAAGTATATACAATATAATTTATAAAATTTTATTGCTCAAAAAAGCGTATTTTAAAGTTGCGTAACCCGAATTCCATACTACATCGGCTAGCCTAGTTTCAACTTGTTTACATGCCGTTCTTTGAGAACAGATATTCAGTTAAACATGCATTTAAAAAAAGAGTAATCGGTATTTTATTGATATATTAATTAAAACTTGGGAGAAAATTAAAAGTGTTTTGTATTTCCAGATTAAGTTCATTTTATTTCTTGTTTTAATTGTTTTCTGGCTCATTTGGTGATATATATATTCTTATAAATTTATATTTCTTTAAACAACTGCTTTTCAAAGAAGCAAAGTCTAAACTTATTCCCTTTTTCAAAGATTGTACAAATCATAGCAGTTTCAAATAAATTCAATAAAAACATTTTTTCAAATGTTTTTATTGAAAAAAAGATGTATATATATATATATTTAGCTCTTACTTAAAGACTAGCTGCTCATTAGGAAACAATAAGTGAAATTTTTTTTCAGAAGTAATGAAGAAAAAAATCTAAAGTACCAGTCTTGCTGTTTTGCTATTCATAATTACCACTTTTAAGATTAATCTTTAAATAAAAATGAAATTATTTTAAGGTAAACAAAAAGTGACTTTAGTCTTAAACCTTTGAACACAACAAAACAAATATGTAACTATTTTGCGAGTATTATAAAAATACAAGTATAACAATGAAAAATTTAAAAAGGGTGCAAAATTTGCAACAAATGATAAAAACAAAAATAATAATTATAAATGTTAAATACGTAATAAAATAAAAAAAAGATTAAATATTAACTTTTCACTTTTCAGTACGTGAAAAAAATCCAAATTCGGGATTTACATTTTGCATCACTAGATTTCACAGGCAATATTAGCAGGTACTGTAATACACTGCTACTGTCATTGTATAATCATTACTGCTTTACTACACAATCATAAAATTTATTTACTAGGATTTGCAGAGTGACCAGTGGAGGAATCTAATACACTGCGAATAGCGAAACTACCGTATTCCCCATTTTTTTTTGGTAATTTATAGACTCTTAGAAAAAGTAGGGTTATGAATAGGAAGATAAAAAAATAAAACAATAATTTATAACAATTTTCTTGCAAATAGATTTGAAGTTCGCTTAATGAAGAATCAAGGTTCAAATGCAACTAATTTTTCAAAACTCACTGGACTTAATCTTATGCAAGTCATTAGCAGTGCAATGAAAATATCCTCGTTGCACTCTTATTATTATTTTTTTTCAGTTAACCTAAGCTTCAAACATTAACAAAATCACAAATATTTAACAATTTTCTTGAAATAAATATTCACTGTC
Organism: Parasteatoda tepidariorum; assembly: GCF_043381705.1. Classification (NCBI taxonomy): domain Eukaryota; kingdom Metazoa; phylum Arthropoda; class Arachnida; order Araneae; family Theridiidae; genus Parasteatoda; species Parasteatoda tepidariorum. Next base: position 44,005,643 of record NC_092204.1, on the reverse strand, counting down.
AAGAAAAACATAAAAATGTGAAATTTGAAAGAAAAAATAGGTAAGAAATAGCATTTTTTACGAATTTTTTCTTCAAATATTCATTTTTATTAAATGTTAAAACTGTATATATTAAATCATTTAGAAAAATTTGTCAACTAAAAGTAGTTAAGTAGTGACTTCCTTACAAGAGTAGTTTGTTATCACTATATAAATATTTTTTAGTAAAGAAAAAAACAATTGCAGTAACTACACTTGAAATAAAGTAGTAGTAGGTAACTCAGGGGTCTGTCTAGGTTTTTTTGAGAGGTACTTATTTTGTGAAAATTTAGACATAATTTGTGAAAATTAAATTATATTAAAAAATCAACATACAAAATAGGTAAAGTAAGATTTGCAAAAATTGTCACGACAAATAAAAATCATTTATGACTGGTAAATATATATTTTCCCCCATATATTCAAAAATAATTCTGCTATTGTAAAATTTTGGGCTTAAAATTATATCCAAATTTAAAAATCTATAAAAATCACTGTCCATATTTAAATTTAAACTTGAATTTTTTTTAAAAAAAAAATATGCATTTAATTTATGCTTTTCAGATAATAATAAAAAAGAAATTTCAAAATCAATCATTTTAGATAGAATATTACTTATGAAAATGTTTATTCCATATTTACAACTGAAAACATATTCTGCCTTAAAAAATTAAAAAAAAATCAGACAAACCATCAAAACTTCCTTCCTTAGTTGCAAAGTTAATAAGGTCATTAAAAGTTTCAATAGAGGGCTTAAACACAAATACTCCAGAATTAAAACAATCAGGCCATCCTACATCAGGAGCTGCGGATAATTCTTCCCGTTCAAAAAGCTCATCACAATTTTTTAGAACCTAAAAAGTTTAACAATAATAACCGTAACTATTAAATAAAAATTACATTTCCAACGCAATTAAAATGCAAGTATTTCTACTAAACATTACAAATGCATATAAAAATAAAATACTACAAGTGGTATTAAAAATATGTACAAATATTAAGGAACAAAAAAAAGAATAGTTTTAACAACAGAAAAACTTGATTTACACATAATTTTATGATGCACTTCTAAAAAGTATGCATAAATCAAAGAACATTTTAATAAATGTAAAAATAAATAAAGTTTTAAATGACTAATTAAGCTAAATATTTAAGGTATATATAAACATTAAGAAAATATGTTATATGTCAACATTAAGAAAAATATAATTTCTATGATTAAAAATATTTTTAAACAATAGGTAAATAAATTAGGATATAGGGTGACCTGGGGTAATTCCTGATCAAAATATGCAAACATCTATTTTGTGAAAAAAATATTGAAGATAGAATTTTAATATTTACTGGAAGTTTGAGGCTATGTGAGATGAGTGCTATGCTACCTTCTTTTGTTTGAAAGTCTAATTAGAATTTAAAAGATATTAAATTTTTATTGATCAGGAATTACCCCTTCTCTTGATCATTTCTGGGATAATTCCTGATCATTTCTGGAGTAATTACTGATCACCAGTTTTTATAGTAAATGGGCTGTTCAAAAAAATAATTATACAATGGTAATTAACAAATAAGACATTAAGATCAAACAAATAAACCAAAAAGATATTTTTAAGCAGCTATTAAAACGTTTTATTTAAAAGCAGGAATAAAGATTAGCACTTCAGCTCTGGCAGCAGCTCTCACACTGAAATTTTCATTTTCAATCATTAAAAGAAATTTGCTGTTTTTGCTTTCTAGAAGCTTAGAATCCTTTTTAGGCTTATAATTTCTCACCATATTTATATTAGGTTAATTTATCAACTTAAAAAATTATTCTAACAATGTACACACATAAAATTAAGATAGAAGAAAGATAAGACAAGCTAGAAATGGTGGTGCATATCAGAACACATTTGTTTTATATACAGTTAAAAACAAATTTTGTGATTATAGTTAAAATGGATTTTATAATTGTTCCACTTAATATGAACTGTTATTTAATAAAAGACAATTAACTATTTATTAGCTATTTTTTATACTACGTATTTATAAAAAGAAATGAAAATGATCAGGAATTAACCCCAGTGATCAATAATTTCCCCATCTGTAGGGGGCAACACTTGATATAGTTTCCTATAATCAATTATAATGTTTACAGTAGATGTGAAACAATTAAAGAAAAGCTTACACTATTTTTATATCAAAGGAAAAGAAAGTAACTCAAAATATTTATTATTAAGAGAAGGAGAGGATCTTAGCAGAAATGTACACATTTTGAAACCCATCTTTGAAATGGAAAATGCAGAAAGCATAAGTAAATGTAGTTATACTTTAGTAAAGTGTACAAGCATTCTTGTCCATGTCTCAATTTTAAAAAAAAAATAATTTTTTTTAAAAAATTTAACTTAGGTGATCGTTTTTTACCCCAGAAACAGAGTGATCGTGAATTACCCCGGGTAGCTCTATATCATCTGAAAAATTTAAAAAAATTACATAACCCTTTAAGATCAAGCCTGTATGATTGTGCAGCCTATATGATGTATTTTTTAAAAGATATTTCCTTTGAATTTTAGAATTGTAATATCAGAATTTATCTTTTTGTCAATTATTTGAGTTAATTCAAAGATGACGCTGCCATCTCTAGGGAGTTACCTCCTTCCTAAAAGGAGTAAGTCTTGTTCTGATTAGCAACAAGTAAGGTTGTCTGGCCTAAGATCATTTGTTTATATTTTGTTTTTTTAATTTGTAACATTTTATTTATGAGTTTCTTTCAATAAGTCCGTATCAATCGAACTACAGTTACGAAAAGAATCCCATTACTTCATGTTCTAAAAAGAATCCCATTACTTCATGTTTGATTATATTAAAGTCTATGAATCTTAATTATACACCAGTTCAAAGCAATTCGTAATATAGCTGCGTAAAACAAAATTCACATACATTTTTTGTCATATCTGTCACAGCACCTTTTTATTTCATGAAATAAAATGTTTTTCACCTAAAACAAATGTTTAGATTCCTTCTGATTGATAGGCATGCAAACTACTAAAAGTTTATAGAAATATTCTCAATATTTAATAAAATTAAGCAAAAAAAGTTGTCTGATCTGATGTCTATCACACATATATACATTAAATTAAAAGTGTTCAAAAAATATTTTACCAAAGTATCAGCATCAAGAAATACACATTTTGAAAACTGTGTTAATTTCCAACAATGTAATTTAGTGAATGTAACACCAAGCTCTGGACGAGCCATTAGCATTAGTTTTGCAGCATCTTTACTATCAAGCTCATCTACATTCATTATCATGTCATATACCTTATTCAATGCATCCCTAGATAAAAAAAATAATAAGTAAATAAAAACGTAATAACTTAAAAGAAATGTTAAATATAAAATAACAATTCAGAATATAAGCATTTTTCATTATAAAAAAATTAACAGAATAAATTTTGACCAAGAGTTTGTGGGTTCGATCCCCACTAGCCGAAGATTCCTCGTGTAGTAAATGGGGACTAGTCACATTGAATCTGTAGAGTCGCAAAGTCCTCCATGTTCCCATAACAAATTAATACCTTTGGAGGTACTGATTCAGGAGTTTCCTTGTCTTCTGGATTGATTCAAAATGACAAGGCTACGGAATTGAACATTAGTAGTCTTAAACCCAAAAATTGGGTCAGTTGTTCACCGACGGATATAAAATAACAATAGTATATAACAAAGCATTCAACAAGACTTCATTTAGATTTTTCTTAAAAATAGAGAATTTATTTAATAAAATTGCATCAAATAATTAAAATAAGTAAATAGAAGATATAATATACAACACAGGGTTGGGTTTTTGACGTCAAAAAGTGGTTTTTGACATGACAAGGGTATAATACAGTACAGAACCCGTTATCCGGAAATCAGAAAACCGGAAAACCAAAAAACCGGAACGAAATTCGATAAATTTTCCCGCAGTTTTTTAAATAAAATTTTTTTTTCCTCATAAGATTTTAGGAATTTTCTTTCTTTTTTGAAAGATGTTTACCTTACCATCATTTTGGAAATAATCATTAGTGTATTACTCCATCGTTTTTTCTTCTTTTTAAGATTATTTCCCAAAAAAAAATTTTTTTTAGTTGGGTTTAACAATAAAAAAAACGGCTTTTTGTAGAGATTCAGAAAACCGGAAAAATCAGTTATCCGGAATAGCGATGGTCCCGATCGTTCCGGATAATCGGATTATTTTACAATGG
>NC_092204.1:43871647-44000673 GCF_043381705.1 Parasteatoda tepidariorum | reverse complement strand
TAAAAAATATATAAATTTTATGTATTAATTAAATTTCACATATGAATATAGGTTTTTGACATTTTCGACATTTTTGACAGTGAGGTTTTTGACGTGACGGTTTAAACCATGGTTTAAACTGTCAAAAACTGTCACATGTCAAAAACCTGCCAACCCTGATACAACATGAAAAAAATTTTATAATATAATGAAGTAAACTTTTTACACATTTCATTAATGTGGATACCAATAATAATAACTAAAGACCAAAGCAGGTCATTAGTTATTATTTTTGGTATCGACATTAATGAATTCCGAAATTTGATTTCCTGTAGTTTACAAAATATTAACTATATGGGAAAAAGCATTTCCACCTCCAATTGAATTATCTTTTTTTCATAAAATAATTATTTATTATGAAAAGCTAAAATTTATACCTATATTTTTCTGGCACTCCAGCTGTAACAAGAACAACTAGCCTATGTTTTGTAGATACAAGTCTCAAAGACTTTCCTAAAACTATGGCTCCTTTACTATAAGTTTCATTCGTTGCTAGAGTCACGAAAGCAAAGTTACCTAAATTAAAATTAGAAAATATAAAAATATGCCCTAAAGCGAGAATGCTCAAAACTGCAATTCTGAATATTTAATGTTACTTTATGCTTAATACAGCAAAATAAAATTATTCATCATCTAAAAAATTTGGTAATAATTTGACTCGTGAGAGTTGTTTATTTTTGATGACACTAGTAGAACATTGATAATCAAGTCTTGTTGCAGAACCAGGGGTTTGTCCAGACATTTGGTGAAAGGTCCGGTTCTTGTGAAAAAATTACTTACATTCTTTCAACCAGGGTTCTGCTTTTATGAATTTGTGCAAATAGTATGGTTATAAATTGAAAAGAGATACAAGATTATGCTCAGCAGTCTAAAATTATAATTTAAAAAAAATTAAATTTTCAGAAATAAACAGCAATTGCTGCTTCTAAATTAGAGATGCAACATACAAATATCTGGTATTTAGCCTATACTGCTGAAAGCAGAATATTCATTTCGGACGAATAATGGAAGAATTGTCTGCCGAGGACATAACTTTATTCCTTTACATCCCTCTTTCTTGTTTTCTGCCCTGGGAAGGGTTTATTCAATTAACAAAACAATAATGAAGATAAACAAATTTGTGAAGGGTCCGATTAAAAGAAAAATCATTTTGTGAAGGGTTCATTTTTAAGTTAAAATATTGTGTGAAGGGTCCGTTTTTATGAAAAGATATTTTGTGAACCCAAATTTCTTCTAAACAGACCCCTGAGAATCCTAGAAACAATTAACTTCCAGAGAAAATGCCTGCATAAACAAGACTTTTAAATGATTCTTTACATCAAACTTTATTTTGTAATTTAAATGATTTGCCCGTTAGGCGAACATGAGCTTGTGTTTAATATAAATATTTGACATTATAAATAGACAAGAAAAATATATATATAACAATATAGGATACAAATATTTACAATTCAGAAAAATTTAAACTTAAATCTAAATGTATACCAAAAAAAAAACGAAATGTATGAACAATCTTTAAATAAAAGAGTGAAAAGCTGTATGATAAAGTTCGATTAATTGAGAAGCATACAATATACCTTCTTCCATTTGAAGTCAATGTCAAGTATAACAAGAAATAATAACAAGAATAAATGCAATAAATATAATTAGGAAATATAAATATTTTAATTTATTGCATGTCTGAATAAAACTACTTTTTAAATACGTTTTAATATTTTACAATTTTAATGCGATGTCAAATTAAGAAACACGACTTTTGTTTATCTGTGCTTTTTTTATTTTGACCAACCACAATAACCCCTCGCCTGCCCAACACCTTGTGGTTTAAGGTCGCAGGCGTTCGTAAACAAAATCAGTTGGTTCAGTTTCATATCATTCAGTTTTTTCCATTTTTTTATTTCTGAAATAAACGAATATAAAATTGTCCAAACTGTTTTTCAAAAACGAATGAAAAGTTGAAACAGTTTACGATCAAGCAAACTTAGCATTCCTGCAACTAAAAATTTGCAAAATTTTTTAATTAAATTAATATTTAAAAGTACTTTTAATTACTAATTCATAAAATAAAGAGGGACAATTATTTTGAATTCTCATGAGTGTATGTTCCCAATCTCACACTCTTAAAAAATTGCAACAAAAAAAAAAGTAGCATCCCGTGACAATGACTTCTCTTTTACAATTATATCTTGTCCAGAATTGCGTAATAAATTAAAGTCTAAAATTTTAAATTGGCAAAGTAGTTCACTATTGCGTATTGTTCTGAAACTTTGTAAATTTGACATAAAAACTACTTTTTGTTCGTGTCGCTGCGTGATCTGCTCGTGTGTTATGGCAACAATTTGTTCAATGTTTTTATTTTAGTTGATTGATAGCAGCAATGGCTTACGGCCTATGATAATCGTTATGCTTTGATAGGTGATGGTTAACGCCTCATGTGGAAAATATAAGCTTTCTATAAAGTAGGTTTGTGAATTAAAACGACTTATGATATTTTCCTGCTTAAATGTGTTAAAAAACAAAACTGGTAATGATTTTAAAACCAAAATTGAGATCTGCCAAGTGCCACTTGTCACATAGGAATGAAACTATTACCTTTAAAATACTTTTGTTGTTTTTACACTATTTAAAATATTTTATTTTTAATTTTTTTTTATTTTATAAAATGTTTCTAAAGCATAATTATTTGTACACGTAATCAACTATAGATGTATTTTATATCATTAAAACCAGCTATTAGGTTAATATTTAAAGTAACTTTCTTGTTTTGTTATTAAAATCAACGATGAATTTTTGTTAAATTAAATGATTGATTTGTTTTTGTGAATTACATTTTTACAACATATTTCCCAGTTGTTATTCAACAGTTACATATCATATCATCAAATCAATAAAATTATTGAATAAGAGAATTTTTAACTTAGATGAGTAATTCTCATTTAATAATATTATTTTGTTATCTGAAAAATGTTTTTGTGCCCTAGTTTTATTCTATTTTTTGGCTAAGCAAAAATAAACGTAAATTAATTTTAATATATTTCAATTTATTTATAATATTTTATTTATATTTATTTATTTTAAATTTTCCTTTGATAGTATATTGAAGTGTGTATAGTGATTTTTAAAAGTTAAAAACACTAACTTTAATGAATAATAAAGTATAATGCAGAATTTCTCAAAATAAAGGAAATCTTCAAAATTTAGATTCTTAGTTTGATTTTGATACTGTTATTAACTTTAGAAAAACAAAATTTAAAAAAAATTAAGTGCTTATTTGATTGTAGTTAAAATTACTGTATACAAAATTTTCTTTCTTATTAAAATTGATGTAAATGTTCACTTAAGTTAATAGATTAGATTAAGGGTGCACAACCTTTATGAGTGAAGAGCCACTTGCACAGCTTGTTGACTAACGAAAAGCCACAGGCATATTTAGTCATGTTGGTAGCAAATATGATAATTTTTATATTAATATAAATGTTCTAAGCACTAAATTTTTATCAAAAAGATAAGTAGTATATTTGCTGAAAATTAAATCTATTTTTAATTATTAGAATTTCATTAAAAAATGAAAAAACTCATACTAATTGTAAATATTTTCCCCCCTATTTTATCAATAATTGATTTGTTAAAAAAATATGAACATAAATATCGGGGGCGGTAGGCAGAGATAAATTAAAAATTCTAAGAAAAAAACTTTCGCGTTATAAAAGTTTAAAATAACACATACATATTTTGAAAAAAATTCTAGGATTTAAAGAAAAAAATTAAAATAAAACCATTATAGTACCAGGGGTATATTTACTACCGTTTAGCGGTACCTTCACAAGTTCAACTTTAGAAAAAACAGGCTTACAAATAACTTTTAATAAAGCAAGTTCTCAAGCAAACCCTGTTCTCATTGGAATCTGGGAAAAAGAGGATTTTTTTTGCCAGATATATTTTACGAAAAGGTAGCACATGTTTGATCAGATACTGCACGTTGATAAACCTAACCAGTCGCTCACGCCATATCAAAGCGAGCTTTTTTTTTAGCAGAGTTTTTTTTTAATGAAACAACGAGGGTCTCCCTTTGTAAACTTTACAGAAAGTCGCAATTCGAACATTATCTTAAGCCCTATTGTAAATTTATTCAAACAGATGTAATTTTTGCATGAATAAATATTAATATGTTAAAAATATTTACGTTAGAAGTAAACTGGTTTGAAAAAGATAAAATATCAATATATCTTTGTAATTTTCAATTTCAGTAGACCTTCCTAAATTGGAAATCATAAAGCTTATTATATATTTTGTTTGATTTTACTTTGATTATCAATATTGTATGTATATTATAAAGTGTGAATGATACATAGAAAGAGTGAAACAATCAAAACAATTGTGGTTGAATAAAATAATACATTTTTAAATTCAATGGTTTGAGAAAAACTATTTTTTTTTTTATTAAACTAAGAATCTGTCAGAATAAAATTTTGTGATACATTTACATTGCAAATATGTGACACAAAATTAAAAAAAAAAAGGGGGGGGAGGAAATGATATCAAAAGGAAATAACTAAATTTATTTAGTTCACAACTAAAAGCCTTTTAACATAGATCAGATGTCAAATTTTGATACCTTAATTTTTTTACTCACTTAAACTAACAGGTTTAATCAGATGATGTTCAAAAGATATTCAAAAATTCACAAACTTTTAATATGTATCCAGATTGATACGAGTGAACCTGCTTAAATTTCAGGTATATTTCGATTATTTAAAGTCTTTTTCCGCATAACATTTTTGGATTTCTACTTTAAGCTTTTTGGATTTTTTACCAAACTCATCACTGTGGTGTAAATCTATATAGAGTTCTATAAAAATTAAAATTTTTTAAAAAAATCTAAGATTTTCAGAGGAATGGGCTAAAATGAGGTGGCGTCAAAAAGGAAAATTGAAACTAGTTATGAGAGTTAACCAATATGTGCAGAAAGTTTTTTGAGATTTTGTGCTCGCAGAAAGTTTTTCGTTTTATCTAAGGTTAGATAAAAGACACCAGTTGTGAAAATTCTAAATTACTAGTTTTTTACTATGTATAGTAGCCTTATATTTTCTCATTGGATATCTTGAGTATGTGACTGGAATGAATGACTGAATTGAATGTTTTAATATTTCTCAGTTTATGAAGATTTACTCGAGTATTTTCTAATGAATGTAGAACTAGTCATGGCTGCTGAAATTAAACCTATTGCTGGTGCAAGTACACAATTCGTCAATGCCCGTAAACCGCAACTCATTAGCAAATTGGAAGGACATCAAGATGTTATTAATATGGCTGTCATTGTACCTAATGCTGAAGGTGTAATAAGTGTTAGTGATGACAGGTATTGATATTAAGTTCTCTTTTTATTTGATTATTTTTATTTTACAAACTGTGGTAATGTTTTAAATTTTCCTTATTATAAATTTTATTCTTTTTTTCAATATATTTTATTTTTGTAAAAATTTTATTAAATAAATTTAATGCGTGCGAATCGTCTGCAAAAACATTGTTTCCACATCATGACAAAAAAAAATGCATCAAAAATATCTAATTTGTTGTAGTAAGATAGTAATAAGAAAATAAGACTACAATTGTAACATTTACCAACTTTACTTATTCTGTTTCTTCTTACAAACTAAAGAATTTCACCAAAATGACTGAAATTTTTTCCGAAATTTTATTTTATTAGAACTTGTGCGCCATGTTTCTACTCTAATAATAATGCCATCAGTCTGAAAAATTTTGCATTGCTAGTAGTGTCAATAATATGGAACCAAATAAAAAACCCATTTAAAGACCAAAAAATTACTTAAATGAAATAATACAACACGAATCATATCGTATACTCTTAGCTCTTTAGTGAACCTCCTAATAGTATGACCCTTCCATTATATTGATCGCTGCATGAAGTCCTGTTTTCTGTTCCATAGTTGTAATGTTAATTTAATGTCCATTTTAATGCCCAAATTGAATTGTTTTTTCCAATATAACAAACAGGGGTGCCAGGGTCGCTGTGACCTCCTTAAGAATTTCGTTAGTCTGCAAATTTTGTTTGGCCATTTGGTAAATTTTCAGAAATTGAATTTTTAGAAAAAATATTCTCAGTAACTTTTCGCAGTCTTATGTCTAAAGATAAAGAAATAATGTAAGCTTAAAAAATTCCACTCATGATGTTTCTTCATTTATATGTAAAAATAACAGCAAATACTAATTTATGATTCGCTCTAAACAGGAATTTCATTCTGCAAAATGAGAATTTTCCCCTCCCAAACATATAAGTTCGTGGCGTCCCTGATAGAAACTGTAATTTTGTTTAATTATTTTTTAATAATAAAATAACTTTAAAAATAGGAATTAGACATTTTTCCATTGACTGCGAGTTAATCGATTACAAAATCTTGAGACAATTTTTCAAACCCCTATTTCTTTTCTTTTGCTATGTTACTGCTCAGTAAACATTGAACATCTTCAATTTTCTCTGGATGAAGGAAGAGTGGTAAAACTACCTATTACCTACTACCCTAAACTACCTACCTACATACGGGATCTTAGACGTAATCTATGGTCAAAAGAATTTTGAAATATTGATTACTTACTATTATTGAGAATTTGAAATTTAAATTGCACCTACATTTAGAAATCAGAGTTTCCTGTATAATCATATTCTTTCAATATTTCTTTTAAAAGGGTTTCATATGTTCATCAATCATATTTTTCCTATCTGAAAATTATTCACTCTTTTTGTGAAGTGTTGTGAGAAGTAGTTTATTTTGCAGTTAAATTGCATATTTTTCACTTTCTTCTTGGTTTTAGTTTTGTTCAGTTCTCTGAATGCATGTTATTTCACATGATGCCTGTTGTTAACCAACTACAATAATGTTACCTTTATAAATACATAAATATATTTATCAGTATGTGATGCAATCCGAATATCAGACACATTTTTTTTTTTTAAATCAAACATGCCTTATAAAACATAGTCTAAATTGGTTACATTTTCAGTTTAAGGCATTTTATGATTTTTAAAGGATTCAGTTCAAAAGTTTTCAGTTCAAAAGTTTCGAGGTTTCAGTTCAGTTTTTAGTTCAAAATTTTCATTTATTCTCTTAATAGTCAAACATTGTTTGCTAGTGATCTATGTTCTACAAATTTCAAATTTAACCCACACATTAATATTCATTAAACTGTCCGTTGTTTCAAAACTAAGATGTTAAGTCTTGAAATGTTTCAATGCACAAGTTCCTAATGTTTTTTTAAGTATTAAAAAAAATATTTGCGACTTGAACCTCTTTGAAACTTTGATAACTCAAATTAATATTGAAAATCAAAAATACATTGAGTTATAAAGGTATTTTGTTGTCAAAAATTTCACATTCTTTCACTAAGGTCTTTAATTCTTATAAAAAATTTTAAACTCCACTGTTTTCAAATTTATGAGATGACCTCCTTTACTTATAATTTGTTGTGCTCTTATTCTTCGGTTTTGGCTATTTCTTTCATTTACTAATAATTTAAATGGTCTTTATACCCCCTCTTTCAACATAACTTGTAATGCTCTTCCTGTAATGCTATTTCTGCTTTGGCTATTTGTTTTATTACATTAACAATTTAAATGGTCTTTTACTCCTCTCCCTATACTTTGTTATGTTCTGGTTTCTTTTCTTTGGCTATTTGTTTTATTACACTGACAATTTAAATAGTCTTTTACCTCTTTCACTTTAATTTGTTGTTTTTATTCTTTTGCTTTGGCTATTTTATTATTATACAGTTTAAATGGTCTTTTCTTTGAAGGACTGTGCGAGTTTGGTTAAAACGTGACACAGGACAATTTTGGCCTAGCATATGTCATTACATGCCTTGTAAGTAAATAATCTTCTATTTTTTTCAAAACTTACTGAATTAATGTTTAAAGCGATGAAACAAATATAATTTATTTTTCAGCACCTGCTACTTGTATTGTATATAGCGAGGAAACAAAGCGTTTATTTGTGGGTATGGATAATGGGACTATATCAGTAAGTTTAGTACTTATTATATTTTTTATTTAATTAATATAATAGTATTATTTGTATATATATATATAATTAATTATTTTATTTTTTAAAAATTTACAATTTATACTTAAAATTTATGTTTTATAAAGTGTTATATCTAAAGTTTGTTATACTTTTGCTTATTGCAGGAATTTTTATTATCTGAAGATTATAACCGAATGAATCATCAAAGAAATTATTTAGGTAAAAAGAAAAAAATTATATAGATTATATTGACTCTAACAAAAAGTTTATTTATTTTTTTATTTATCTTTAAAAGTCTTCTGTTATGTCATTATAAAATTATGGTAATTTAATTATTTTTCTCTGAACTAAACAGAATTCTTTGTCACTTTATTAATAGGTATATGTGCTGATTTAAAACAAATTTTTCCAATAAAATATTTTAAAAATATATGTATTTAGTTATATCAGTAACTGTGTATTTTAATAGTTTTTTTTCTGTTAGCAATTTTATCTATAATTTTTCCTTTCAAGAAATAATTTTAGTTTTGCTTATTTTGTACAAAAATTTTTTAATATTTGAAATATAAGTAAGGTATTGAATATTTATTTTTGAAGAAGCTATGGTGACCCACTTCAATGTGGGCTCAAGTAATTCAGTCTCAAAGTAATTCTGAAAACGGAAAGTTAAATTGAAAATAAAACTCCCTAGTCCTGTTTAAGATCAAGATTCATGGGTTGTAAACTCTTGGGAAGCTCTTTATTAAGCTCATTTTAACAAAAAGAACTTTTATATAAAACATTTTTGATATTTTATGAAAACAAAATTTTTAAAATTATTAAGTTCTGTTGTCTATGAATGTGTTCCATTTTTCAGCTCATCAAGGTCGCGTTGCTGATATTGTGTTCTCATTGTGGTCTGAATGGGTCTTGAGTGTTGGTCGTGATAAATATTTTCAATGGCATTGCTCAGAAACTGGCCAAAGGTTAGGAGGCTTCCAATGTAATGCTTGGTGCACAGCTTTACAGTATCCTTCCAAAATTTCTTTTATTTTCATTTTCTAAAAAAGATAATTTTATTTATTATTTCATATCTAATGTTTAAAAGAATCATTTGGTTACTAAAAGAACATTCGAGTTTCTCTGATTTGAATTTTCTGCATTATCAACTTTGTTTTTTTTTTCTTTTTCCAAAATTAAGTTTTTAATTGCAATATTTTCTGATAACCAAACCCCACTTATTACAATTATAATACATATTTTATTAAAAATAATGGTAAGAGAGAATTGAAAGGTTCAAGCCAAGACATTTCTATGAACCTATGTTTCCACAGTACAAGGAGAAAAGGAAAATAATAAATCGTGCAATATTTTCATCTTTTTGTTCCTCATTTTCATCTTTTCCTCCATTTTTTTAAAAAACAAGTTGTTAGGCGATTTTTTAATGTAGAATGTATAATACATTATTATATCTTGTATATTAATATTTTTCTTTTTATTGCGGATAGGTAGGAGTTTTGTTCTATTGAAAATATGTCAAATATCTATTGTCATATTTTATATTTAAACTTTCCTTACTTATTGTTACAATCTATTTGTTATTGGTTATAAAAAAAATTTCAATTTTAGAGTTTTTATCTCTATTTTACTTTTAGATAATTCTGAAATAATTCATATAATGTTTTTATTTATAATAGCAATCATTAATTTTAAATTTTTGATTAAGATTTAAAACTGAATTTTTATCTTTGATTTTTATTTGAATGCATGCAGCAAGGAAGACATTTTTCAGAAACTTATCTCTCTAGTATTTATACTGCAAGAAAGTAGGATTCAGATTATTAGATAACTAGTGTTCATCATAATTTTTTCAATTTTATTATTATTTTTTTTAAAACAACTTTTTCAACTTAACTTACTTTTTACCTGTTCATTGTCTCATTCCGGAAACATTTCAATTTTGTTTTATTTCTTAACATTTTCAAAGCACATCCTTGTAATTTTAAATTCAAATCAAAATTTCTGATTAGTTTCATAACGTTTGAAAATGCTAATTTTAGTTGCTTATAAGTTTATTTTGAATGTGTAACTTTAAAAATTAAACTTTGTGTCTACTTTAAAATTTTGTTTTTCTTGTTAAGTTGAGAAGAAAAAAAACTAAACAAGTGTTGAAACATTGTTTTTAGCTAACTCTAATATTTATTTTATCTCTAATTTTATTATTTAAGAAATAGTAAAATTTGCTTAAACTCTAACTGTTTATCTACAGGGGAACTGTTTATCTACTTCTCCTTCAAAAAAATTTTTTATGTTCAGCAAAGTTTATTTATAAATTTTTTTTTGTTACCAGTTTGTTTATCAAGAAAGTAACCTATTCTAAACTAAGTTCATGATCACTGATCAAAAGGTTAAATTTCATTTTTTAAAATTAGTTCTTATTTGATTGTCTTATGGCAAAATTTAGATTCTCATATACAAGATGTACAGTGCGCAAAATAAAAAAATGGTCCATCCTAAATAGCTTTTGATCTAATAATTGGATCTTCGCGTTCTAGAACTCAATCTTAATGATTCAAGGAGTGACCTCAAATACGCTAATTAGTATATAGCAGACAAAATTTTTGATTACAAACTCAGGCATAAAAACGTACTTTCTCTGAATAAACATACCTTTTTTCGACAGATTAAGATTTCTGAAAATAATCTGGAAAATATGGTCCCCTTAGTTTGGTCAGGAGAGCGGTTCAAAGTTTTACCTTTTAATGTTTTTTTTTTTTTTTTTTTTGTGTTTTGCAATATCTCTAGAACTTTTTAAGCAAATTGAAATTTCTTTTGCACACAACTATAAAATTCCTCTATTGATTGATAATTCCATAAAAAATGTAACTTTTAGTAAATATTTATTATCTTACTTAATAACAGTCGAAAAAATTATGAATTGTAAGGTATACTACTTTTTAAATCATTTTTAAGAATGTAATTTTAATAGGAAAATATGAACAAAATTGGTTGAATAGTTCCTGGGAAATCGAATTTTAATGAAGCCATGTTTTTAAAATTTAATTTCTCAACAACTATTTGACCGATTTCAGTCAAATTTTGTATTTTGTGATGTTAAATTACTTTGTTGAAAATAATGTAAAAAATTTTACATCTTACTATTCAAAGTTTTTTAGACTATTACTAAATAAAATAATAAAAAATAACAAATATTTACTGACAGTTATATTTTGTATGGAATTATCTTTGGATAAACGAATTTTATAGCTGTGTACAANCTTTGTTGAAAATAATGTAAAAAATTTTACATCTTACTATTCAAAGTTTTTTAGACTATTACTAAATAAAATAATAAAAAATAGCAAATAATTACTGACAGTTATATTTTGTATGGAATTATCTTTGAATAAACGAATTTTATAGCTGTGTACAACATGCGGGGGGGGGATTATCATAAAGGGTACTATATTTCCCAGATTGCGTCTACCCCCTATATATTAGGGGTCTGAAATCGGAATCCGTCGGGGAAAAAGTGTGTTTATTCCTTGAAAATATGTTTTTGTGTGTGATTTTGAAACTTAAAATATTGTCTGCGCTAATTAACATATTTTAGGTCACCTTCTTAAACCTCTAGGATTGAGTTCTGGAACGTGAAAATCAGATAAGTAGATCAAAAGTTATTCAAAACAGTCCATTTTTTATTTTGTGCACTATATATTATTACTTATACTAATACTTTTTAAAGTATAAAACCTACATTATTTATACTAAACCTGTTAGAAATGTGTGATTGATTTTTCAAAAAATTATGAATGAATGTGATCAATATTCATTTACAATTTAATAATTGTCTTGTTCAAAAATTTCAATAATTGTCTTATTATAATGGAACTGATTTGTTATGAATCTCTACACATTTTTCAGTGTTTTTTTTTTTTTTTCCATTGCCAACTACATTTGACACAGTTCCAACGGTGCCAATTTTTTACCATGCCATAAAGGAATTAAATATTGCAATCCTATTAAATTAAGTTGCCTGTAAAAACAGACATTATTTAGCATTAAAGTACAGTTCGTAAAACGATAATACTGCAGATGCATACCTGCCAACTTTCACTCTTTTCGAGAATTGGTTTTTCCAAGTGGTTGTAAAATAATTACAGAAAAACAATCTTACTCAAAAATATTTTTATACTTTTATCAGGCTGAAATTCGCAATTGTAAGGACTATTAAGCTTTTACATATTTGTTGCAATTATTTTTGTGTAGTGGTGATCAAACTCTTTTATAATTACTATTATAATTTAAAATGTTTAATGGAATAACATGAGTGTCACTGCCGCTTTAAATATGAAAACTAAAATCTTTGAGAAAACTGGAAGATTTGGCAGCTATGCAGATGTAGATCAAATTATGAGTTCTAGGTAACAGTTTTATAATGCATTTGCATCTGTTTTTTGGTAAATTTTGCTGATCTTTATTGAATCATTAACCTGTAGCAATAGTTTTGTTATGCACTTGCACCCATTTTTTTGGGTAAATTTTAAGCTACAAATACTTTTATCTTAACATTCCATTAATAAAAAATACTGCAGATCTATGTTGAATCATGACTCCGGCAACAGTTCTGTTACTACTTTGTATAAATTTAAAAAAAAAAAAAAGGAAACATGAAATCCCCCAAAATGAAGCAAAAGATTATTCAGTTTTCTTCTTAAATTCATGACCTCTTCAGAGTCTCCTAATTGGCAACATCATCATCATTCATATTAACAATTGAAAAAATTTAAATATCAACTACACACATAAAAATTTTTTTAAAAACTATGCACCAAAGCATGAATTCACTTTCTGCCAAAACTATTAAAAGATTACTAGTTCTCCTATCGCCATGAAACGCTGAGTAAATTAAAAAAAACTCTTATTTAATACAAAATCGTTAAATTTACAGCTTAGCAACATTGAATTTGTAGTTTATTATAAGCGAAATAAATTCACTTTACCTGCTCATCAGTTTATTAAAAAAAGCTTTATTGTTTCGCAGTTCTATAACATTTTCTAAACCATTTTTTCTAATCCAAACTTCTCTTAGAATCCTTTTATCATTTTCCTCTATTATAAAGAATTATAATTCAATTTGAAAAACCACATCCAACATTCATGGTTAAAATGCAACTTTGCTTAAAAATCACTTTACAAAACCCAATCACGCATCAAACCATTCATTCTGCAGAGAGAAAGAAACTCCACACAAAATTCTATTCCAAAAGCAAAATATTGAAATTTCTGCAGAAAATGATATGTAGAAAAACAAAAGACAAATTAAAAATTAAGCACGTCAATGCTCTTCTCATCCCATCTGTGCACATGGAAACCAGTTATATACATCAAATATCCAACTCCAATATAATCTTAATTTTCCGATCTGCGCAGTTTCAATGGTGTCATATACAGCATTAAAATGTCAAATGTCAGCATCCATTTTAATATCCTCTTTTTTTATGATCTATGCAATTTCAAAACTGTCATATGCATAATTAAAACATAAATAGTATCTTCCACCAGTACCTATATCATGCTACATTTGCCTATATCATTCAATGCGTCAGATTCTCTCATAATTTCGTCAGATTCTCTCATAATTTCTCTGTGATAACAGCATTACAACTAGAGCCAGATAAATCTCACCTATCGCCAAGTTTGGTGATTAAAAAAGTCCTGAAAAATGGTTGCAGATGCATGATGAATCTGTTCTGAATAATATTTTAAATTAAATGTAAAAATATTTTTTGGAGAAAATGCATTTACGGTTTTATATGCATTTACTATGTCATTTTCTAAAGAAATTTTTCAATTTATGCAAACTTTCTTAGTTACTTGTCTACGCTTAAATCATTCAATAATTTTGTTTCTCAGATTCTTTTTTGTTTTTTAGTGATTTTATTTTTTTCATTTCGATATTATATTTTGCATGTTTCATTTTATCTGTAGAGTTTTTGCTTTTGATGCTGTTTAATACTGATTCTGTTGTGAATGTGTTAGTTATCAGCACTTAACTTATTATTAAGGTTTGATTCTCAGTCAAAACATGTTTTTATCGGCGATTATTCCGGCCAAGTTACTATGTTAAAGATAGAAGACTCTGGCTATAAACCTATTACTACTTTAAAAGGACATTCAGGTACTATTAAAAATTTACTTTTAATCTTAAGATAATTCTTCTGTTTTCTTAAGATTAAAAGCCAAATATAGATTTTTAATAAAGAAATTTAACTGTAATTATTTATTTTTCTGCAGAATTCGTATTTTTATAGAATTTCTATTTTTTTCTGTCCCGTTACTGCTTTTCTAGTAACTTTTACTACCTGAACAATGCTGCCAACCTTTTATTTAAATTGCTCTTATCCTTATGCAATGCTTTTGTATTTTTCTTTCATGTTGAAATTAATCATGTTAAAGCTTACATTAAAATATTATTTATATATCTGTAGCATGTGAATTATATAAAATAAAAAAAATGGGTGTAAATACTTAACTGTTATAAAGGTTTGATGCTCAATCAAAACATGTATTTATCGGTGATGATACTGGTGAAATTACAATGCTAAAGTTAGAAGAATCCGGCTACAAACCAATTACGTCTTTAAAGAGGCATTCAGGTACTGCGTTGAGGATAAATTTTTTCCCCTTCCCCTTTTAAGAGAACTTGTTCTTGTAAACAAAGCATGCTTGTGAACTGATCTTAATTATACAGTTATCTAAAAAAACATTTGTGGTTAAATTAAGTTTTTTTTTTTTAAATGTGTATATATTGTTTCATTTGTATCTATTTTAATATTTTTTTTACTATTTTTTGTGTTTAGTAAAGTGATAGTATTAATGAGTTAAAATAAGTCTAAAATAATATGTGAAAGTTTCTATAACTTTTTTCTCTAAAAATTGCAAATTTTTGCAATTTATATATATTTTACACATTTGATATTATAGGTATTGATTTATATGTCCAATGATTGTCAGAAAACTATACGACCTTCTGAACTGCAAAACATTTTCTTTTGAATCTGAAAAGAGTGCAATTAGTAATATGCAATTTTACAGAAGTGTTTTAATAAAAATTAAATTTTTCCAGAAAATGTTATTTTTATTGCGGTTTTATTTTATTTTTACTTTTTGAAATTCTTAATGCAATAAGGTCATTTAAAATAAAAATTTCATATTTTTATATTTCTATTTACAAAGAGGAATTATGATTAATAGAAGCTGTTATGCATCTATAAGGCTAATTTATGTTGATAGTCTTTTAAGTGTAAAATAAAGCAAATTAAATCTGAAAAAATAGAAGGAAAAGAAAAAAAATGGTTTCTCAAATAAGATGTGTAGAAGAAACAGCAGAATATGTAATAATAGTTTTAAAAAAATTATTTTATTGCTAACCATGACCCAAATCAGAATTCAAAAAGTTCAGGCCAGTTGTAACATAAAGTAGGATGACTTGAACAATATCTTTTTATTGATAATTATTCTGTAATAATTTAAACAAAGTCTAGTACAAATATGTATGTATAATTTTTTTTTAAATTTTTTTATTGTAACTTGTGCATTTAAAGGCAATTTTTTGTGAAGTCTTATGGCTGTTTCAGAATTTTTTTTTCCCCTCACAATTATTGCTTCTTCATTATTAGATTCATTATTACTAAGGTTTCAAGGAATCCTTGCCTCTTTACCTAGATATAATATGAAAGTGTATATAATTCAAAAATTTGGCATATAATGTTTAAGTTTAATTTTCTGTTCTATTTTTTTTCACTGTTTAAATAGTTGCCAATTTTTTGGTATTTCTAAAATTTTCTAATTTTCCTTATTTAAAAACTCATTCACTCTAAAATTTATTGCTCTGAAGTCCATAGGTTCATTCTAATTCAGGCACTCAATGTAAGCCAAAAATGTATGTTGAACAATAACATACAGTATGTTGTATAATAACAGTTCTCATTACGAAGCAAACCTGTAATAAAATGTTTATGAAGTATACTATCTGAAAAGTAACCATTTAAAATAAATTAAAAATAATCCTGTAACAAATGTATTAACCAAAGAATGGATGGCCTTTTAAGTATTAGGAAAATATTAAATGATTACAATGAGCAATAATTTTTTTCCTCGTTGCAGAAGTTTTTTTAATGTATCTTGAATACTTTCACGTCACTGGTTTCAAATTTTCAATTAGTTTCTCTCTCCAAGCACCCTTTTTTTAATGACATTTTTAGTCTATTTTTGTCAAAATGTACAAGTAAAAAACATATAACAGAGAGTCACATAGATGTTGCAACAAACTTATAGGGCAGTTAAGGCACATCATCAGAATTAAATTTGCATCAAAACCCATGTCTGGAAATGATGTCATGCGTTGCTAGCGGAATTTCACTATTATTAACCATTCATGTGAACAGATAATAATAGGGAAGCACTCCTAGTGGCGTGTGACAACGTTTTCGAGCATGCGTTTCTATTTAATTTTAATTCTGATGATTTCAGATTTGAAATCCCTTCACCTAAATTAAGCAAGATCAAAACGTTAAGATAAATCAGATGAAGAAAGAAGTTATCTATCTCACTATTTAGCAATTATTGTAGAGAAAAAGATTTACTCTTGACTATCTAAGTCTTGTTCGGTGCCCCCTAACCTGGTGCTCGGGATAGTTGCCCACCCTTTCACCAGTCCTGTTGTCAATCTATAATTTTGGTTCAAAATAAAATATGTTTAGACTACGGTTAATCAAATGTACTAGTTATTACGTAAATTAAAAGCAATTATGTTTTTGGTAGTTTGTTTAACTGTTTTTAATTGAATCACAAATTACTGTTATAATATAAAACTTAGTTTCAGTAAAACTATAGACTGCTTTATATGTTTCTAACAGGTAGTATAAGGTGTTTATCATGGGATCCTGAAAGAAAGCTCTTATTTTCCGGAAGTTTTGACCAATCAATAATTGTCTGGGACATAGGAGGTCAACAGGGTACAGCTTATGAATTACAAGGACACCAGTAAGACACTCTTCTTTTTGTATGTATTATTTTTGAAAAGCCAAATATATACAAGAACTTAGAACCAAATACATTACAATTATGCTTTCACTTTCCACTTTTTTTTCTTTTTTGGAACTATTAAAAATTTTAAAAAAATTATGAATTCACATTAAACTTCTCTAGTGCACACAGTTTATTTAAAGATTGTTTTCTATTTCAAACAAGCTTAAGCATTCTATTTGAGCTTATATATAGTCTTTTTTTATTGTTGAAATGAGTGTAATTAATAAGCAAAAGGGTAACATTAGATAATTTTCCATCTTATGATCACTGATTTTCAAAGTTGGATATTCGGAAGATAAGAGATTACTTACCATTAAGTTGGTATTTTATGATAAATATCATAAATAGGGCTCCAAAATGAAAAACTCTCTGTACTGTGTTACTATATGAAAAGGAATATTTCATGTGAACTATAAAGAAATGTTTTGTTAATAAAGTTGGCTGTTTTGGTTTCATTAAAATAAGTAAATGTTTGTATTTGTGTTGCTTTGTCTGCCTTTTTATTATTATCGGTGCATTTTAGTTTGATCATCATAGTTTCTACTTCTGCTAAAATGAAGTCTATTATTTTATCCCAGAATGAAAAATTTTATATTTTACTTCAAATTGATCGGGATGAAAGCTTTAAAAAGCTTGCAAAGAAATATAAATCAATGACATAAATTTCAAAATCAATAGAATCAACTAACAATTTAAAATAAAATTATATTTCTTATTAAGAGAAAGAATGGAGTACAGCTATCTGGGGCAATAGTGCAAGTGAATTTTAAAATAAGATATCCATATACCTATTTTGCAAAGCAAAATTGATGAATTGATCATATTTAAATAAAATTTNAATAAAGTAACATCTTTGTGTTTTGCCAATGCATCAAAACAATTAATATCTGGAGCTGAAGATAGTACAATAGTTTTTTGGAACATGCAAGTAAATAGGTTGGAGGTGAGTTAACTCTTTTGGATACTGTTTAAATATTTGAACAGTTTATACCCATTTGTATCATGTGTAACCAACTAAATCGTATAAATTATTTAATGTTTTTTCATTCTTATGGCAATCATATTGAAGTGATAAGTATTATCATCCTATATGAAGATTATGACATCATCCATTTATTGAGGCCCCATTCCTCACAATGAAACTTTTGTCTTATAAGAAAGGAGGCATTTAACATTGTTTTCAGTAATTTAAGTGATTTAATTTTCATAAACTATTTACTCTCTTCCGTAATATTTTTCAAACTATATAAAATCTTTATAGTTATCATTGAAAAATAAAGATGTCATTATAGTTTTATTTCATTAAATTATTTAGGTTTCCTTAAAAAATTATAGCAATTCAATGAGCAAATTGTAATTTTAGTGTTACAAGTATTTAATTTCAAATTGGTAATTCAGTACTGCAAGTTATTGTTTTAATGTAGTTCTTTTGAAAATAACTTATTAGCCTCCAAATCTTTTTGTCAGTTTTAAAAAATGCAAAAATTTAAAACCAGAACAATTTAAAGTAATAAATCCTCTGTTTAATACTATTAATTGAATTGTTGTATTTATTATATATTTTAAATTTTTGCATGAAAATCAAGATTTCTAAAATCTTCTACATTATTTCTCTTAATCTAATATCAAAAATATTTCTTTTTCATCCTTTTTAAAAAATTTTGTTCCGTACAAATGTACTCTATCACAAATTTATTAAGAACAAATAAGTGAAGACTACTAAAGTAAAATATAAGTTAGAAAAAATAGAGCACTTTCTTATTTTAAGTTTTCTTCTTCTCTAAATGCAGTTTATTATTCTAATTTGTTAGACACCTGACTGGGCAGACAGTGATTATTGCCAACGGTGTTCCAGACCTTTCTTTTGGAATATAAAAGCTATGGTTGACCAAAAAACCATTGGACTACGGCAGGTACGTATTAAATGTTTATAAACTTTGACTGTTTTGTTTGTTTTTTTGCTACCAATTGTTTATATATGTTTGGCATAGTAGAATTTTTTAAAATTTTTGCATTTTGTGATAAATTTAATTGCTGAAAGAATGTCATTCTCTTCCAAACTTTATTGTTTGTTAAATCATAGTTT
This sequence comes from Parasteatoda tepidariorum, assembly GCF_043381705.1. Taxonomy (NCBI): domain Eukaryota; kingdom Metazoa; phylum Arthropoda; class Arachnida; order Araneae; family Theridiidae; genus Parasteatoda; species Parasteatoda tepidariorum. The sequence continues at coordinate 43,981,440 of NC_092204.1, read as the reverse complement.
CAATTTGATTCATGTACATAGATTATTTATTTTTATTTTTCACAATAAAGCAATTATTTGCACGTAGAATATTAATTATCTCCTTCAAGTTGAGCTGGAATTCTAAATTATTAAAAAATGAAGTTCCGACATGTTCCAGACTTTTAACTATTTATTTTTATGTTTAAGTCTAAATACTGAGATTTGCCACACTTTATATGTTGCTTCATTATACAATTAATTCTAAATCCCTGAAGCATGACTGTGTTAGAGGTGTGAGTTACTGAAAATCATTTGTCGTCACTCTTAAAGCTTCTTGTATTTATTGCATAAAACATGTTATGCATAATATAATCATCAGTAAAAATTTATGAATGAAAGGTTTGCTGCATTTTAAAAAAGAACCACATTTTTTTAAAGATATTTTTGTACATTAAACTGCTCTTAGACTTGTTTCCAGATAAATATTTAACAAGTTTACAGAATTTCCTCTAGTTTCTCTTTTTCTATGTATATAAATTTATTGATTATGAAAATTGAAGTGTAATTTAATTTTTTTTAACCCATAAAACAATTAAATGTATGAAATTAAAGTGCTAATTGTATGAAATTAAAGTGCAATTTTATTTCTGTTTTAGCACCATTGTCGTAAATGTGGCAAAGCTGTGTGTGATAAATGTAGTAGTAATCAAAGCAAAATCCCCATTATGGGATATGAGTTTGATGTTAGAGTATGTGATGAGTGTCACACTGTCATAACAGATGCAGAGTAAGTTTCTATTTCATCCTTTTTTTTTCCTTTCAATTTTATGCTATAACTTATTGTTTTCTTTTGACCTGGACTAATCTAATGACCCTATAGAGAAACATAGAATATTTTAAAATAATTCACAATACTATGTTTTATTATAAAGTTGCTATCAAAAACTTGCTTGTGTGTTTAAGTCATGAATATTTAAAAAGATAATCTCCTTAAAGTTCATAATGAATAGGTTTCTAATCATTATCATGTGAATGTTAATTTTTGATAACCATGCATTCAATTTCATTATATTTATCTGGAAAACCCTTAGGGCTCTTTCATATTGACAGATTTGCTTTGTTACCTTTTCACAAACATTGCAATAACACAAAAAGCTTTTCAGGAGTTTGAATATTTTAGCAATTTGTGACTTTGATACCAGTCTTTTATTAATTTCCTGAAAAACTTTTAATTTAATCCTACAGCATTAGGCCTGTAATAGCAGCCATTTTTGCTAACCAACATATACCCAGAGAACTGCGAAGTCGAAGCAAAAATAAAATAAAAAAGAATGGGAATGCTATGTGTTATTACTCCAAAGTAAACTATTTCTTTCAAAACAAGATGAAGAAGAATGTGGAGGCAGTAGATGAGAGAAGTGCTAAATGAATTTAGCAGAATGGTAATAACAGAGATTCTGCTAAAATCATTCGAAGCACGCTAAATAACATATTCCCAGAGAACTGCAAAGTCGAAGCAAAAATAAAATTAAAAAGAATGGGAATGCTATGTGTTGTTACTCCAAAGTAAACTATTTCTTTCAAAACGAAATGAAGATAAATTTAGAGGCCGTTGCTAAATGAATTTAGCAGAATGATAATAACAGAAATTTTGCTAAAATCTTTCAACTCTATTCATCTACGGAACTTGATTTTTGGGAATCATTCTATATTTTCAAAATTCTAATTATTTGATCAATGATCTTTCTAATATCACCCCATTTCCCAATCTTTGGAAATCTATTTTAAAATAATTTTTTGCACCCTGGGTTTCTGCATACACCTGTTTCTTATCTCTCTTCTTTTGTTATCTTGTTCAAACTTGACCATCTGTCCCTATTGTTTAAACCACATTGCCCATGTTAGACTTTACTTCTTTACTAGCATTTGGAGTTATGACTCTGAGAAAGGTTCTTATTTATAGAACTGAAACTATAGTATGCCCATTTCTGTACTTTATTCATGTTTTTTTTTGCTGTAAGAATAATGTGATTGAAAAATTAACCCTTTGAAAAAAAATTTAAAAAGTTATCAATGTGTACAGAAGATTACAATTTTCACAGATGGATACAAAAATTTTTAAATCATTGTGCCCAACATGGTCCCATTGATTTTGCTCTGTCTTGCTGTAAGGGTCAACCCCGTCCCAACCCTATGGGGGCACACGAATTATTGAACTTGTCGTCATGCTAGGCCCCTCAGCAGAGGGGGTGTAGATCACCACTGGTATCACCCAGCTGAGAGGCTGGGCCTACCTGATTTCTTTTATTTAAACTTCATTTTCAAGAATCGTTTCAGATCGTTTTGAGTTTTCAGGTCTTGATTCCTACCCGATGCATTTATTTCAACTTAATTTTTTCTTACTGTAAACCAAACCTTGTGAAAAACCAGAAGGAGAAGTAAATCCAGAAGCAATATCCGCTTCTTATACTCAAAAATGGAAAGTAATAAATTTTTCAGAATTTTTTTGACCATAGATTGCACCTACGGCAACTTAGGATAATAAGAGGTTGTCTTTTCTCTGTTTCTTTATTCTTGGAAAAGTCAAAATGTTTCATGTTTCTTGAGCTGCCAAATAAAATATGGTTTTGGATCATTTTCTCCAGAATTTTCAATGTTATCTATTAACTTATTGTCAATGGAAAAAATATTTGTATGAAAACCCAATAATGTTTAATATCTGCTTTTGCATAAATTTCTTAAATTAAAAAAAAAATTGGTTTCTGCGTTGAAATGAACGATTAAATTTAGATGTTTTAATGGGCTTTAAAATAACATTCCATCTATGGAATAAAAAACGGGACTTATGTATTCCTTATTATAGTGTAAGGATCGCAATAAGGAAGCGGCGAGGTCATATTACGAAGCATAGATTGTATATTGTATTTATTATTTTCCCTCTTTTGTAAATTTAAAATAAATTTTATATTCTTGTATATTTCTTATTTTATTTATTCTTAATATTTCAGTAAAGTTTCATTAGCTTCATTTCATGATGCTCGTCATAGTATCATTCATATGGATTTAGATGAAACTCGTTCACATTTACTTACTGTCGGAGTTGATAAAATCATTAAGGTAAATCTTTTACTTCATGTCTATTTATTTAAATCTATTGTAACTACTTGTTTTTTTTTATCCTGCATGTATATTAATTAGGAAATAATTTGTTAACTTTATTCTAGTTACTGTGTAGTAATTAATATTAACAGCATAATGTGTAGTTGTCAACATATATTTCAGTTCCATATTTTCTGTATGTTCTTCAGCATTTTTTTTTTCTTCTTCTTTTTATGTCAATTTAAAAATATTAAACATATGCACATAAATTTGCAAGCAATGAAATGTTTCATTTCAATGTTCAAAATTATTTATACATTGAGCTTGTTACCTTAAAGTTTTTTTTAATTAACTAATATTGATTGAAAATAAATTACTCAGTGATATTACTCGGCAACATTATTTAGCCCAAATCACAATTTGGGGCACTCTTGCGTAGAACATAGTTATATACATGCCTATCATTTTTTAAGTAAAAAAAAATATTTATCATAAACAATTAAGATGACTTTTTAAAATTATTTTTCCACAAAAGATACAAAATTTGTTTATCTTTTGTGCAGTTCTATAGCAAAAAAATTTTGGTTATATAGATCAGTGGTTAAAAATACATTATTTTTTAAGTTACTCTAACTGCAACTACTTTATTACGAATGTAATTACTTTTCTTTATTACAAATGTAAAATGTAATGAATTTTCTTACTCAACAAAGGAGCGCAACTTCTGCTATAACTTGTTTGGAAGAGATTCTGCAGTTTTGGAATCTATGTGAAAATCAAAAGACAAAGCAAAAATCTATTACGGACTTTTTCAACTCAAAATAAGATGCATAAAGTGCTGTTATGTACATTATATTTTTTATTTGTTATTTTTACTAAAATAGTGGAAAATATAGTTCAAATTTTGGAATTTATTTTTATTTGCTTGGTACATAAGAGTATTTTTTGCATACATTAATGAAATACATAATATATATGTAGTTAGTATGTAATAAATTATTTTCATCGTGTATCGGAAATAATTATAGCAGTCCCACCCATTTCGTGTCAACGAGGTTCGACTGTGTATACTTATAAAACCGAAAAGTACACAGATGATTCATGCTGTTTCTCATAACCATTAGCAGGGTGCATAGCGTTTTTAATAAGTGCTTAAAGGTGCTTATTTTTGATTTTCGTTCTTTAAAAGCCATTAAAGGTGCTTTTTTCATTGGATGTTCTTAAAAAGTGCTTAAAATTGAGATTTTCCCTTTACCATGTTGATTTTCGCTACGAATTATGCAGAAAGACACTGTTCATATTGTTCTATTAAACGTTTTCACAATTAATTCAACCCTTATCTATTTCGGCGCATCGTTAGTCTGTAGCGTATGAAAGCGTCATTCGATTTACATGATTCAAAAGTTTTGACAATTGTCAAAAACAATGCCAAAAGGTTTTTTTTTTTGACATGACGGTTAAAACGTCAATTGTCAAAAACTTTCTCACCCTGCCTAGTTATAATATTTTTTAAGGTGCGTAAAAATATTATTTGAGTTCTTGAAAAGTGCTTAAAAGGTGCTTATTTTTTGTTGAATAATTTGGCTACGCACCCCGATTAGTCATTAAAATTCTAAGTATAATATTTTTCATTTAATTTGACCTAAATTAGTAAAAATTAATTAAAAAATAAAAATTCTTCATCTAAGTTGTAATTTGTTGCTTTCTTTCTTATTGAATCATTTCAGGCTCAGTTAAACAAATTATAAATACAAAAGTATATATTTATCTTTCTGTTTATTTCAATATTTTCTCATTTAAATTTCAGCTTTGGGATATTAGCAGTTTATTGCAGCCTATGCCAGATACAGCATGATACTTCTCCGTCTGTGTGAAACAGAATTTCAATGCCTTCTGTGGAGATTAATAGCATCACAGTAGCTTCCCCACTGGAATCATTGAGTGGTAAAGAGATGAATTGTGTCTTAACCTGGCTAAAACAAATGACTGTATTTTTTTGGACAACTATTTGTTATTTTCTTTTTTCCTCTCCTCTTATTTATGTAATAAGATATCATTCCAGTCTTTAACTTGTGCATACATATATCAATGTTGATATTTGTTTCTTAATCTCAATTAATTATTTCGTTAAGAAAATGTATTAATTTTACTGACAAAAATGTGTTTTTAATGAGGGTTGACACCCATTTTCATTTGCCTCTAACAATGAGAAGAACTTGAGTAAATATGGTCCAAATTTTTCCAAAACATTTACAATGAAGATGTATATTTTAGCTGCCAAATCAATTGTAATCTTAATCGAGACTCACGTATATTATTGGGCGTGCAAAAATTCTTGTTGAAATTTTTATATATATTGTCGTATGGGGGTGTTTCTGAATATAGAAAATGGGTATGCAATCAATATTTTTTTTTTAGTCTGTATGTTAATTTTATTAGTATTATCAGAGTCCCAAGTTTGATGGTTGAATAACAAAGTGTGCATTTCAAGATTTAAATTTTTTAATAAAAATAAGAAGTTTGCATAAAAGTGTACAGAAAAGAGTGTTGTGAGATGTTCTCAGTCCTATTATAACATGAATGATTAAAAGATGAAAATTTTTTACGTACAACCCTAACAAAGAATGCAATTTCAAATTCTGTAAAATAATGATATATAAATCATTTGAAATTACCTAAAGCAAAAAATTTGGCACTTGAAGCATAAAGTATGTAGCAAATGAATACAAATTTGTCAATTGAAATATTAAGTTAAGACATTTTTTTTATTATTAAGAAAAGTAATAATTTCTTTACAAATATAAATCAATATAATTGTCATTAGGGACTCTAGTAATTGTATATCATGCTTGGCTTGCCAAATTTTCCCCTATCAGTGATTTTTAGGTCTAAATTATTTTAATCTTAATAAATTTAAACCACATAATCTTTTGAGGATTTATGCAAAGGTTTTTTATATTTCATATTAGGGTTCTAGACACTTCACATTTTTTTATGTGCACACTGTAAAAAATATTACTCTACTGAAATTAACAGAATATCACTTTTGTAATAAAATAGATTATTGTCCAGACTCTAATTAAATTATCGTGCGCAGAAGTTTGTAGAATTTGAAAAAATTGTTTATCAAAGACCAATTAAACTCGTATTAGTAACATTTAAAGTTTACTTTGTTGTTTATTTATTGAAAATTGATAATGTAATATTTGTTTAGTTCATTTTACAAAAATAAAAATGTAAACCATAAAAAAGTTTATAAAATATTAATTTAATTAAAAATACAATTCTTTTAAAAGCCATCAAATGTGGGCCTCTTAATATAATTATTATTCCATGATGCTGTTGGTGTTATTTAATACTTTATCCAAGCCTTCTTGTGATATTTGTGTTCCTACTGTGGTGTATTATTATGATCACATGAATTCTAATGAACATATCAAGCCAATTAAATTTCTGTAAGAGAATAAGCTTGCTTATATTTATGCATTTTTATGATTAAATTTTTGAATGAGAACTAGATTTTTCATAGCTATAAAAATATTAAAGATAATATTTAAGCTTGTTATTTTCTTCATTTTTATCTGCAATTATAAACTGTTACTCGAATGTATTTTATGTTTATGAAATGTTATTTATTTTATTATTTTACTATCATGTTTAATTACATTAATCATTCTAATGGTAATAATTGCTTTAATTAATTTGGCAATTAAATGATTTATTAATCACTACTATATGGGGTGCCCACTGAGGTCTGTAATAATCTACTTAACTTTCAAATTACTATAGTTAAATGGTGTCTTTGTGTAGTAAAGTGGCTACGCATGGGCTGACTAGTGGAAAATTGCAAAATTAGCATTTCTACTTCGAAAAAGGCGCAAGATGTCAGAAAAAACTGAATTACAAAATTGTAGAGCTTCATGGCTTTAATACAAATGGACATCTTGTCGACATCAAATGCTTAAAAGTTTTTGAAAATAAAATATTACGGTATCTTGTGATTGCTAGCTTTTATTTATTAATCTATATATATATATATATATTTTAATTTCTAGGAATGTTTTATGTAGGATTACATTGTAAGAAATTTCAGGTAAACAAATCAACAAAACCTAACATTTTTTCCCGCCCACTACAATCTGTCTGCTAAGCAGTTTCTTTGCAAATTTGTTCATTTTTGTCAATTCATATTTTCCCCCCATATCTTATCCTGTTTTCCAGATAAACTTCTAACTCTGCATCTTTCCTCTAGATGGCACTGTAAGTGATCTCATCTTGTAGCACATAGCCACTTTTCTACGCCAGACACCATTTCGTAACTACAGCACCAAAAACTCGAAAGTTAAGAGGAGGGTTAAGGACTTTAGTAGGCACTGTGTACATTTGGGAATTGTTTGTTTTGCACAGAAATTTTTAAATTTTAATCTTTCGATCTGATATAATTTAGTTGCCCTAAGTTAAGATCGGGCATAATGGCTTGATAATTTAAATATGTGAGACCAATAAACTGACCTCAATAGGTGAATACATATACTATATATATAAGAAATAAGTGCTGTTTGTAATGTGTTTGTAATTGAGTGCTTTTGTCATGTGTACATAGGAGCTTCTAGCCTGCTTCATGTGTACAGTAATTCTCTTTTAAAAAAAGCGAAATTGCAGAAATAGTTTAATAAACAATTATGTTTACCTTTTATTGTAATTATAAAAATCACGATTGTTTTTGTTCTCTAGAGCCTGAATATATGTATTTTTTGTACAGTGCACTGTTATATGTTTTATAAGAATTAAAAACTAAGTTCTTCCATTTGTGTTTTCATTTCATAATAAAATTTTCAAAGTAGTCTGTTGAAAGAAAAGAAAAACAGTTTACCACAAAAAAATAAAACCTTAAAAAATTATTTTAAAAAGATTTAAACTAAAAATTTGTTATTTTTGAGTGAAGGAAGTCTGTGAATTATTTTAGTTTGATGAAAAAGGAAAATTAGGAAAGTGGAAAAAAACATTTCTTCAGTTTCTGATCAAATAATAATAGACTTTGGAATATTACATATAAAATATCTTTTATTTTAAGAAAATAACACTTTTGCAATACTAACTACAGAACATAATATAAAATTAACAATCAAGTAAACTTAGTTGCGAACATCAAACTTAATGTCAGAGCTAATTATCAAGTGTAAACAAAAACAGTTTTGGCTCCCCCTCCTTTAACGATAATAAATATGAACGGAGTAAAATAAATGTTATTTACAATTTTAAAATAAGTCAAAATCAACAGTTTTTAATTTTTATAAAAATGCGTTATTAACTAATTATATGATGTACTTTATTCTAAATTATTCAGAGCGAAGTAATTAAATTTATTAAGCTGTGTAATAATTATTACAATATAAATACGTATCCGCCGGGATAACCTGGTTGCTTGTGCACTGGGCCCATGTTCAAGATTCGTGGGTTGGATCCCATGCTAACCAAAGATTCTCCGTGGGGTAAATGATGACCGATGCACGTTAAATCTGTCGAGTCGCAAAGTTCTCCATGTTTCCATAACAAATCAAAACCTCTGGGGGTACTGATCCAGGAGTTTCCTGTCTTCTGGATTGGTTACGGAGTTGAACATTAGCAGGGTCCGCTGTTCAACGACGGACATAAAAATATAAATACGTAAAGCTGCAATGACTCGGGATAGAGCGTTCGTCTTCCAATGAGGTGAACTGGGTTCGATCCCAGCGATGGCTGGTCGATTCGAATTCCGCATCCGGCTTGAACCGACCACAGTGCTGATGTGAAATATCCTTAGTGGTAGACGGATCATGGGTTAGAGTCCCCTTACCGTCAGGCTAACCGTGGGAGGTTCTCGTGGTCTTCATCTCCATGTAACGCTAAAGCAAATTTCTCCTAAAACTTGATCCAGAAGTTCCCTTGTCTTCTGGACTAGGTTCAAAATTACAAGGCTGCAGAGTTTGACATTAGTAGTCGTAAACCCAAAAAGTGAGTCAGCTGTTAAATGAGGCTTATAAAATATAAATACGTACAGTACGCAAAATGCGGGATGATCGCATCTTCACGTTCTTGACTTAAAATTAGAGTGATCTCAAATATGCTAATTAATAAATGCTAACGATATTTTAAATTACGAAATCAGTCACAAAAGCGTAATTTCTCTGAATAAACATACCTTTTTTTCGATGAAATATGGTCCCAATAGATTGCACCCCTTAAGGTTAATTTTACTTTTTGCGTATTCCTCAATATCTCGATAGCTTAAAATCGAATTTTAAAATTTTTGTACACAGTTATAAAAATTTTTTATCCGAAAATAATTCCATGCAAGATATAACGTTAAGAAAATATTAATTATTTTTTATTGTTTTATTTAATGATAGTCGAAAATCTGTCGAATAATTCTTGAGAAATCAAATTTTAAAAATACGATTTTTTCAAAATTCCATTTCTCGAGAATTACTCGATTATTTTGCCATTTAAATTTGCATTCTTTAAATGAGTCCAAAAAAAGGAATACCTTACAATTCTAACATTTTTCGACTATTATTAAATAAAACAATTAAAAATAAATATTTACTAAAATGCATTTTTGCATGGAATTATCTTTGCATAAACAAATTTTAAAATTGTGTGCGAAAGTTTTTCAATACTTTTAAAAAGTTTTTGAGATGTGGCGCAATACGTAAAAAGAAAAACGAACTTCAAGGCGTCCAAGCTTTGGATCACTCTCTTAATGAGAATAGGGGAACCATATTTCCCAGATTGCGGCTATTTTGGATTTTGGGGTTCAGAAACCGGAATCTACCGAAAAAGAGGTATGTTTATTCAAAGAAAGTAAGTTTTTGTAGTTGATTTCGTAACTTTAAAAATATCGTCTGAACTAATTAACATATTTGAGACCCCTTGATCCATTAAGATTGAGTTCTACAACGTAAAGATCCAGTCATTAGATCATAAGTTATGCAGGGTGACCAGACCAGTTAATTCATTTATTTTTGCCATCTGTACATGAAATGAATACATTTCTCTCAAAAACAAAAATCATTAAGTATACATAATTTTAAGAGGAAAAGCTAAGATCGAAAGAAATGTGCGTTATGCTTTTAGAACAAACTTCATAGAAATTGAGAAAAATTAATTTCATTATTAATTTATCCACTTATTTAGTTAAATAATCTTAAGAAACTGAAGTGGTAAGATATTATTTGATTAAAAACATCATGCGCTGAAAAATATAAAAATTGGAAATAATCGAAATTTTTCAAACGCTAAAAAATAGGCTTCAGTTTTCTGGGCACAGTGGCGGATCCGGCGGGGGGGGGGGGGGNGGGGGGGGGGGGGCATGACCCCCCCAATTGAAAACATAATAATAATTTTTTTTAATAGCTTACAAAAGAAATAAAATATTTTAAAAATTATTTAAGGGGGCATATACACCTAAGGTAGATCGGAAAAATCGTTTTTTTTTCTTCATCTAATTATGTTCTTTACTGTTTCAAGAATCATAATCCAAAAGATTAAAACGAAATTCGTCATAGTTTCATTGTAAACATTAATAATGTTGAAGCGCTCCAAGCACACTTCAACAGGTTTCAAACTGTTACAGAAGAAGATCTTATAGCCGTTCGTGAAACTGCGAGGTTTATTAGAATCTCTTAAATGCTTCCATAGAAGTTGTCGAAACAGAATTTCGTCTTTGGGTGGCAAAATGACAGCGGGAAACAGAAGCAGGACTTGAAGTGCCCAACGATCTTTTCAAGATTATCAATGCCTGTGAGATCGATTTGTACCCATCAATCAATATGTTGAGAATTTTAATAACTCTGCCAGTTAGTGCAGCAACAGCAGAACGTTCCTTTTCAACTCTTCGACGTCTCAAAACTTGGCTTAGAGCNAAGGGGGCATATACACCTAGGTAGGTTGGAAAAAATCGATTTTTTTTCTTCATCTAATTATGTAAATATCTAATTATGTAAAAACGCATTACATTTATTATTTAAAGATTTTGAATACTTGAATTATTTATGTATTGTTCATTATGAAAGAAATAAAAATGAGAAGACTAGCATTAAAAACCCAGTTTTTTTTTTTCAAAAAAAATATTAAAAATTTCTTTTATAAAAGCAAATTAATTGTGTGTGAGGGGGGGGGAGGGAATCTGAGTCTATGACCCTCTCCAGAAAAAATTTCTGGATCTGCCTCTGTCTGTGCACCTAATCAGTTAAAAGATTTTAATTATGCATTAGCCACGTTATCAGAGACCTTTTGACATCACGTTTAAATGCCGGATTCCTAAAAACCAATCGTTTCTTGAGCAAGATCAAAAAAATAAAGAAGGCATTTGGAATATCATCCATATTTTCAAGTTTTTTGTCGTGCAATGTAGCGGTCATATAATATATAGAAATCTAATGGTGCAATGTCGGGCAAATATGGTGGGTAATTGGAGAATGCCTATTCTAATTTATAATTTTTGCCAGGCTTTTTAAAATTACAACTGATGTTGACCAACTGATTTAAATTTTGCGAACTTTATAAAATAAGGTTTCCAAAAACGTGGATATTAACATCATTGATTAAAACAAAAAACTTGCTAAAATATATTTTATAATTTAAAGTATCAAAAGCGACATTGCTTTCCAGTTCACCGAAAATATTCGTAAAAAAGAGTCAATTAATCACTAAAATTAAAAATAAATTAAATTTAATGCTTGAAACTGAAATAAAAACTTGAGACCTTAAAAATATTTCAAAATTTTTATTCGTTATTAGGAAGAAGAAAAAAAATAAATACAGTGATATAATTTTTAGTCCAATATTTAAAGACATTTTAAAATAATTAGTATTAGAAAAAAACAGCAAGAAAGCGAAAATAAGCTAACTATAATATAAATGTAATCACTAAATTTAAAAAAGGAAAAAATGAAAAAAAGGCAGTATTCTAAACTTTATTTAAAGAAAAAATTATTATTTATTTAAGATTATAATTTATCGAGAGGAGAGGTAACGAACAATGCTATAATTTTCAGTTTGTTCCAATTTGATATAATTTTAATATTGATAAAAGTATTGACAAAAAAGGTGTAGGACCTAAAATCCCTTGATCCTAAAAATCAACCTCAAATTATTTAAATTGCTATATGGTTTTTTTGAAAGTCCGTTTTAACAACTTTAGCCGTAAAAATTAAAGAATAGCTAATTAGTGATTTTGATTTAAATTGGAAATATTTTAAATCACAAAAAGTAAAAGAAAATGGAATAGAATGAAGAATTTCGAGAGAAAAAAAATCGATGCAAATCTTACAGGTCACATTATTTTATATTTATTAAAAGAAAATCAATTATATATGTTTTTAAACTAAAAATGAAGCATTTTAAGGAAATCACGTATTGATAAAATAAAAGAAAGCAAAATGATTATATTAAACGTTTAAATTAATATTACAATAACTGAAAGAAAGTAATAAATTTTGTTTTTACTTCAAGAATGAATCTAGGAGCAACTTGAAAATAATATATTTTTAAAATTTGAGAAAATAATAAAAATTTTAGTTGTATGTTTTCTCAAAAAACACTGTGCTGCAGGAAATTCGAGACGTGCCTGCTATTCCTTTTTTCTAACAAAGCAATTGGTAAGTTTTCCTGACAAATTAAATACCACTTTTCGTCTATTTTTCTTATAAATTTTGCATCAATGATTTTTAAGAATAAGCCAATGTTACACCAATATTTATAACTTCCTATTTTACCTACCTTAAGAGAGCGCCAACCTAAACGTAGCAATTTTTTTTAGAACATAGTGGGAGGGGAAATTATTAAAGGCATATCAATTTTCTCACTTCCCGAAAGGGTTTTCTTGAAGAAACGTTAAAGAAAAATCAATAGTCATCTGTATTTAACTCAGTTATCAATAGTCATCTGTATTTAACTCAATTATCAATAGTCATCTATATTTGCCGATCGTTTAATTATCATAAGGCAGGATGTCATTGACACTGATAAAACAAGGAATACACAGTTTGTAGGGTTATTAGGCTGCCAAAATATTAGATATATTTCAACATTTGATTTTGGGAAAATAAGAGCGTTTTAACTGTTATTTTCAGCAAGCTAGCAAGAAGGGGAAAAAGCGTTTAGAAAGGGAAAAATTAAATCGTAAAAAGCTTTTTCATTTTTACCTAGCCTTACCACACAACTGCGAAGGCGCCCCCTAAACTCGGCGCCCTACGCAGCTTCTTACCAGGCATATACCTCGGACCTGCCCTGCTTAATATGATCCTTATAATCAGTTTCTTCTATAAGGTGCAGTAAAATGAAAACCCCACCATAAAACACAATGCTCGCCAAATTTGACAATAGATATGCCAACTGTGAAGTAAGAGAATTGCATAGTCAAAATGCACAGGTCTACACCGTTCGCTACCCTCACCCTTGAGGTGAGCATTGCGAAAAATGGCTTCGTCCAGTATTGAATATGAAGGAAAGAGTAACACCACAGTCTAGAAAAATTAAAAAAGAGGTAAAAATTTATGCTTATGACTTTATCGTAAATTTCATAGATTTTAACTTCACGTAGACTTTATGCGCGTCGCACTAGAGCTGCACAATGGGCTGTTGGTGACTGTCTGAGAACATCCCTGAGGATGATCTGAAGACATGCCATGATCCTCTGCAGAGCTGCTTTGATAGCCCGACGACTTGCCCGCGAAGTCGAGCGCTTTACGGTAGAGCAGTTTAACGAGGACCGATGGACCGATAACGCACACCCTCGTTTTCTATGCAGGCTGATGAAAGTGATCATCCACCCGCTGACTGACCGCAGCCAGTGATGCTTGACTTCGGTGTTTTACTGGGAACCGTGTCTTTAGGATCAGTTCACTACGAGACTGGTTAGCTTTAACACAGATAGGGATTATAACACACAGACTGGGACTATAACACAGATGTTTAATTTACAAGGATTTTTTTTTTATCGATAGTGCAACCTTTATTAAATTTTCTAGAACGTGGCTACTATGTTTAGAGTGTTATCTTTTGTTTTTGGCTAGTTGAGAGTACTGGAACGTATGAAATTCTCCTGTGTATGGTAAACACTGCATGCATGCACGATTGGGAGAAAAAAATTCGAAATGGATGCACAACACTGCAGAACAATTTGTACCCAGGAAAAGCCCATCGAGCCATTATACATGATGTAATTCCGCGTATAGATTAACTGATCCGGGAAAACCTACGAATATCAGAGATTTGGCTGGGAAATACTTCAACATCCTCCGTGCTAACCGGATCTTTCGACTTATTTGAAACATTTTTATTTGCCCGGAGAAAAACATTTGTGAACTTGGGTTACATCTGCACCATGATATGCAAGAGTGGATGAGATGTTGGATTCGACGGTGCTCTTTCTTCAAGACAAGAATTGATCGTCTCGTTTTCCAGTGGATTAAATGTATTTACAATTTTGGTTTGATTTTCATTTTAATGCTCTTTATAGCGTCAACATTTTGTGAATTGACTATCAAACAGAAGTTTTAGTCTGCGTAGCAAAACCTATTTACCTATAAGATACAGCGTACAAGAAGAATCCTTTACCTATTTACAAAACTGTCAAAAGGGTAAAAAAAAGTTATGAATAAATAAATCAAATTCTTTTGACAATTTTCATTTTATACACAATTGGTTTAAGAAATTTAAAACTTCACAATATATTTTTTGTACTTAAAAAGATGATATTATTTCTTTCTCTATATAATCAGCGTTTATAAAAATATCTACACACACTTTTGCTTTACTTCTAATTCCATAATTGTCGAAAACCAATTCCTAATAATGATTAAAGATTTTTTAGGACTAACACAGAAAATAAATTACAGTTTATGTCTGAAGGTTATTTGCATTCGTCTCTGACATTCTAAACAATAGTTTCATGTTCGCTTAGCTTGCTTTTTCTTATGAAGCCAATTTATCCACTGCTTCCATGATGGAATGTCAATCTCAATCTTCATCATTTACGATGTGGAAAATGTTATACTTATTCTTCCATTGTTGTTTAATTCAAAAGCATTGGGTGTAACAATCTGAAAGTAAAAAGCATTGTTTTACATTTTGTTATAAGAGTTAAAAATTTGCATAATGCAAATTCCAGAAAGAAATTTTGATTTTCGCAAATTTTGTTACCCGAATTCTATATCTTTTCTCTTTCGAATAATTTTGAAGCAACTTGTCATAACTCTACGTGCTTGATATAGAGATATAAGTAGCTTTTGGGAGAGGGTTTTTTAGCAATTCTAACCCCGTTATTATGAAACCGGGATATAGTGAACATTCGATTGTAATAAACGTTTTTAACGATCCCATCCGAACTATTATTTAACTAATGTTATTTCATACACTTATAGTAAACGGATAAGAAATCGGCAGTTCGCTTATAGTGGGCTGAAATTTCTTTTTAGCAGGTACAGTCGGAATTATATTTAACGAATTTCCATTTTCTCTATTTTGCGATTTTTTTCGTGGAACCAAGAACATTTTAGAAATTTCTTAATAAAATAACTTTCAAATAACGAAGTGAATTTTCTATTTAACGAACTTTTCTTTGAGATCCACTTTCCCTATTTCCCAAAATATTTCAGAACATTTCAAACTTGTTAACACATTTTACAGGGAAAATGACCTTGACTTTCAAAGCCACTTAACTTTTAGAGAACCCTTTCCTTTTTGTTTGCATTTCAAACGAAAAATTCAGATAAAATTATCGGATTTTATCAGTAGTAATTAAACTTAAAAACGCTTGAGGTAATGCATGTTTAAAATTACTTTTATAATAAATGCAGGTATAATTTGATACATAAATTTAGCTTTTTTTTTTCTTTTACTTTTGTTATAATAGTTTTGTAGTTTTGTTTGTGATAATGTTTTGCTCTATTCTTGTTTTCCATGCAGATTGTTTTTATGGTTAAGATTTGTAAGACATAAATAGTAGATACTAGTTTAAGTGATAAATGTGTATCAATTGCTATTTTAATTATGCCTAGTGTTTATGAATTTAAAATCCTTTTGTGTTATTTAAATATTTCAAAAGGTGACTTTCTATTTAACGAACTTTCCATATAACGAACTTATTATCGGGATTTAGCGACTTCGTTAAATAGAGGTCAGACTAATAAATTTTACAATTTTTTTCTTTCTGTTGCATGAGATTTTTTAACATTTCTTTAGATACTTTCGTATCGCTGATTTTAAATCTGCGATCGGTTTCTCTTTCAGCCTTTTTCTAAAATGACAGTTTTAACTTATTGTTAGTAAAAATGTTCAAGTTTAAAAACATCAGCGGGTCGCCTAAATGTTGTGACAAACTTCTAAGGGAGCCACTAAGTCATATGCCATGAGCGTCATATGCCACTAAGGGCACTTCCCTATAATGTTTCTTCGTGTGCTTTTGAACAGGTCATAATAGGGGAAATTCCCCCAGTTGCGTACGACGGGTTTCTAGCCAAATTTAATCCTAATGATGAGCCCTAACTCCCCTAGACAACAATTGTCGCAACATTTATTTGTCACCCTGTTATATATAACGTTTTTAAATTCGGACATTTCGACAAAAAATGTCATTTTAAAAAAATCTGCAGCTTTAGGAGCAAAACTAATTTCAGATTTTAAATCCCCACATTCGAATTAGGCAAGATCAAGTATTGGTATAAATGCAACAAAAAATGTGTTCTCCTTTACCATAGATAGTGAAAGGCGGATTGTAGATTAGAATGCGGATTGTGGATTAGAATGCTGATAAGAATCCATATGCCGCCAGGCTAACCGTAGGAGGATTTCGTAGTTTTCTTCTCCATGTAACCGAAATACTGGTTAATTAGTTCAAAAAAATCTGAAAATCCTATATGCAGCCGACGATGAAATAAATTCTTATGTAAGAATGTAAAACTGGACTAAAAGTTATTTTAATTAATCCAATGGCTTTTAAAAAGGAATAGTTGGGAGAAAAAATAATAATTTTAGAAACTTGACAATGTAGAGCAAGCTTTTGCTGTCAGATGTCTTAAATTTTTAATTCTACATCAGTAGGGTTTTGGAATGATATTATTTGTAGGAGTTAAAAAGCTGGTTTACTAATGTGGAGAATTAACCACATTTTCATTTTATACTAATCATAATTAGACTAAAATAGGAATTATAAGTCACACTTACCGCACAATCAACAGTGACATTTCTTTTTCTTCTTATACCATTTACTTTGACTGTTACAACAGGAGAAAGGTAAGAACTTCCAAACTTTGATTGAGGAAAATAAAGGACTGAGTAACCTTTGGGAGGGTAAATATCAATTCCAATGGGTGTATTCGGCTTGCTCTTATCCTGATTAAAACAAAACCATTGAAATTAATATAAAAATTAGTTTTAATCCTTTGACGTAGATAAGACACTGGTGTCCCTTTTATGTTTACATATTTTTTTAGCACTCTAATTACAAGCAAAAATATATTTTGGTATTTTTTAATTATAGAAAAACAATCTAATAGTTACTGAAAAAAATCTGTTAGATTATCGATCCAGCAAAAAAATCAGTTGGAATTTTTTTTCATTCATATTCAAAATTTTATCAATAACTAATTTTGTAAATTCAAGAAATCTCAATAATGAATATTGTTTCTCTTAGATCTAAATAACTGCAAATTTGAAAAATTATTGTTTGGAGTCGAGCCGTGTTTGAAAGATTTTGCCCTCACAGAAAAAGACACCAGTGTTTCATGCAGTATTTCATAACATTAAATTATTAAAATGCTAAATATAATATTTTTTCATATTTTGACCTAAATTAATACAAAATATTGAAAAAAAGTTTGAAAAATGTGTTTAATAAAAATTCTTTGTCAAAGGGTTAGTGGTTTTAAAAAAACGAATAATATAACAAGTAAATACTGGAATATGTAAGCATTTTTAATATTAGTACAATTTTCATCTATTTTTTGCTATAAAATGAAACCGAGTTGACATTGACTTTACTCCAACTTTTTCTTATTTTTATAATTCACGATACATCATGATGCCTTTTTACGTTTTCCAACATGTTTATGTCTGTGATAAATTTGAAATAGTTTTCGTCATGCGAAGAATACTTCACAATAATTATTTATATTCATTTTTTGTTGTTATTAATATAAATATGATAACTTTTACGATCGTAAAATAATTGAATTACGTAAACAAATCTTTTATAATTTTCGTAAGAAAATATTTACTCGAGGTATAGTTTGTCTACGGTAAGTACTCCCTCCATCACAAAGTCTGAGGCCGTCTGCTGCTATGGAAACAAGAATAGCGCATTTCATCGAGGGTAGCTTCTAGGGCTAACTCTAGGGCTTCACTCTAGGGAGGGGTAACACAATAGACCGAAGAAAAAAAGTCCCTTTCTCTCTTTGACCCGAGCCAAAACCTGTCCTAAGCAGTGACAACACGAGCCTACTTGAAATATTATACCTCGTTACCATAGTCACCGCCACGGGTTCAGACGAATGGCTAGGGGAGTTCTTACTATAGACAAACTATAAAGATGGAAGAAAAACAAATTGTTTCCCAGTGTAAAAGAGTTCTCTTTTTAGTCCTCAAACGAACGATTAGGTCCAATCCCCCTTCTCTCAACGCGGTATTCTGAATTCAACGTAATCGTAACTACACTCTATAACAAAAAAATCGACGCACCAAGAAGGAGTTGTCCGATTAAAACGAAATTTGGTGGATAGGAAGACAATGTAGAGATTAGTAAATGATTAAAATTTCAGAACAATTGAATAATTTATTGCAGAGTTACAGTAACAAGTTCAATAAGGTGTTGACCTGCCTATAGCCTGGATACAAGCTGCCACACGGCGTGGCATAGTCCGATAAAGCTCCCGGATGGTCTCTTGCGGTATTTCCTGCCAAACTTGATTCAATTGTCGAACGAGGTCATCAACATTCCGTGCCAGATGCAATCGCCTTCCCATCATATCCCAGACATGCTCGATGGGAGAGAGATCTGGTGATCTGGCAGGCCAAAGAAGAGTTTGACAAGCTTGCAGACAGTTCATAGCAACACGTGTTGTATGTGGTCTGGCATTGTCCTGGTGAAAAACCAGCCCAGGGCACTGCAAAAGGAACGGTAGCAAAACAGGTCTTAGGATGTCGTCGGCGTACCGCTGTGCAGTAAGTGTACCTCTAATGACGACCAAAGGGGTCCGGCTGTCAAAGGAAATGGCACCCCAGACCATAATGCCTTGTTGAGGGTCGGTGTGGCGTGCAATAGTGAAGGCAGGATCCCCCCTCTACCCTGTGCGTCTCCAAAGCTCCAAACACGCCTTCGATGATCGTCAGGACACAGTTGGAAGCGAGATCCGTCGCTAAAGACTTTACGTCCCCAGTCGGCATCATTCCAGCCATATCTATTCAAAACATTCATACATACGAAATTTCAAAGCAATCGGGTGATTGCTTCTTGGTGCGTCGTTTTTTTGCTACAGAGTGTATTAATTTAGCAAAACTTACGAAATATATCTAAATGCTATTGTAACTTAATAATAAACATTTCTTATAAAGTTAAAAAAATACCTCATACAGTTAAATGTGAAAAGTTGCTAAACAACTTGAAATGTTAGATTGAATAATAAATTTAGCCTTCGTTTGATATATGCCTTATCTTCACACGTTACGTTTGTCAAATAAGTGAATAATGCTTGTTTATTGGAAGTTAATATTCTTTGACTCTTTTAAGAAAGCACGAGTAATATTTTAACCATATAATGAAGTGAATACTTTTAATATAACATCATTGTTGCTAATTCTTGCTGCCTCTAATGTTCGTGAAATGCCGTTTGGAAAACGCTATCTCATTGCTGAAAATAGGGAAATTCCACAGTAAGGTCAAACAATTGAGGAGAAATACAAAATAAATATTTTTTTTAGCATACTACGAAGTGTCATTTTAAAGGCAACAAGTTGAATATTTAGTTATAATAACTATTAACTTGATAAATTTATTTTCCAATTAGTTGCAAGCTGTTGAATGAAAGGCAACATCATTTGAAATTTTAAGTCACATTAAGTCACATTAAAGAAATCCAGATATTTCTTTTTTTTAAATTCACAGTAATATTGAGAAATGAAATAAATAATCATTAAAATACATTTTACAATAATAAAGACAGGTCCTGTTGCATAAGTATGTAGAATTATTGCTCATTTTGATTTTTACAAGAACTCTCATAAGGCACTTTATGCATTTCACGTCCGACACTAAAATGCATAATTATTTGTTCTGATAAATAAAATTAGAGCTGGAATAATAAACTTTTTGTATAAAGCAAGATTCTATAGCTCATTAATATAAACAATTTTGTAAATATTGAATATTTCGTAATATTGATAAAATAATTTAAAATTAATTATTTATTGTGTTAGAATTTTTAAAAACTGCTAAATATGCGTTATTAAAATGCTAGCTTTAAAATTTAATTATGTTTAAAATGAAATTCCAAACCAATTTGCAGAATTTAAGGGATGCGTAACCAAGTAATCGTATTTTAATTTTGTGTGATTTACGCCCGACACCATTTGTTTAACCCATTTATTGTGAACTAAATCAGTAGTTCTTAACCTTTTTAAGCCGCGACCCAAATTTGAGAAATATGTTCATGTCGCGACAGGGGCGTATTTATGGGGGGTGCCGAGGGGGCCAGGGCCCCTCCCGAAATCCGAAGGAAAAAAATTATATATATATACACGTATAGTTAGTTGATATTCGGATGGCTTTGCTAGCAAATAGTTTCCGAAAAAAAGTATAGATGGCGCTAAGAGTATCGTAAATCTAAAATGAAGGCGTACAATGAAGGCGNAGTAAGCCACAATGACTTCTTCTAGGAGGTGTTGGTATTACTTATTATTTGGTGTATTACTAACTTTTTTGGTTCGACTCAGCGCGACCCAAGAATTATGCTTCGCGACCCAATTTTGGGTAGCGACCCATAGGTCAAGAACCGCTGAACTAAATTATTATCCGATTTTATTAAATAAAATTTTTTTATATAGAATATAGTGAATAAAGTATTTTAAATTCAAATTTGATAACTTTAATTTATAATTCTTAAATGAAATTCATTTAAGACATTTTAGCTCATTTTTTACTTCCGACACCATGGAATTGCCCAATAGTTGATAGATAAACTTTTAAATCTCACTAAACTTAACAACTGATTTTTCAAACAATACAGATTTAACGAAAACAACTCAATCTAAGTGTATAGTTTTGTTTACCTGAGCTTTGCAGATAACTGGTATGAATCCGTGATCTAAGCGTTCGGTAGGATATCCAAGAGATTCTTCCGTAAGTGATTGGTAAAATGGAAGAAGGGGCTTCCAATCTTTGGTCTGCTTGGAAGAGAGAATGTATGTTTATTTCATTTTTCACAAACTTCTGTAAACAACCAGTTGTAGGTTGTGAATGAAAAACTATAAGATAGATAACTATAAGATACTAGCTAAATTTAATAAAATAAAGCGTTCGGAAGCATGTCCAAGAAATTTAATAAAAGAAGAAAAAAAAATGTGTTTTATTTTTTGCAAACAACTATAAACAACCAGTATAGGTTGTGAATGAATAACTAAGATGGATAACATTAATGTAATGAAATGTTTGGAAGCGTTGATAAGAGATTTAGCCAAAAAAAGATAAAATGGAGGAAGTGGTTTACAATCTCTTATATGAAACAAAGAAGTTCTGAAGAATAAGTGTATCCAAGAGATTGATCAATAAGTGAATGTCAAAAATGGTGAAAATCCTACTTTTAACTTTTCTCCATCAACTCTCGACTGCATGATATGGTACAATGATGGAAAGCTAAACTTCCATGTTATTCTATACCTATACATTGATGCCGGACCTCATCTTTTTTCTATTTTTAAGGATTTATTTAGAAATATTGACTATTTACCCTAAAATTGGGGAGATTTCCATATCCTGATCTGCGGCAGAATAATCGTCAAGTCTTGGAAACTTCCGGGCAGCGGCCCGCGATAAACTTAAAAAAAACATCACAGAAAGGGACCAACTCGAAAGGTATAGCTCGTAACCACCCCCAGGTAAACATCTACATGTTTTTTTTTTTTAAATTTGCAAGTTTAAAATCTATTTGGCAACTTGGCGATTGTAGTTGGCGCAACAGATCACGATAATGAAATGTCCCCCTAAAATTCAAAATACATATACTATATAACTGACAAATACTATATAAATACTGACACGTTGTATTGAGCAATATTATCCGAAGAGAAGATGATAGTTAAAATTTTTTGAAGGCCTTCATTAAAGCCTTAAATAAGAAGAAAAAAAAACTAATTCTTTACTAATGTGTTAATTGTTCTTCGATTTGATTATTATTATTGTTATTATTTTTGCGATTTGTACAATACATAATACAAATAAATAAATAAGTAATGACTAATAAAACAAATCAAAATTTAACAAAAAGACTTTTTTCCTTGGACAAAATTTGACTTAGCAGGAAATATGAATAAACAATGCAAAATAAGAATGAACGACAAGGTCCTTTAGAACTTTCAGTAATTCAAACATTAAAAAAAGAAAAGAAAGAAATATGCTAGAAGAGGATTGTAAAATATTACGTCATTAAATTTCAGGAGAAAACAAGGACTGTATTCTCCTCTGTATAAATCATAACCATAACTGTTGTTTCTCGAGCATATTTCAGTTATCCAAGATCGATCGTAAAAACACGGGTGATCAATAGATGGATTTTGAAGCCAGCAGTTCCTGTAGGGCTCTTCATGCTTTTCTGGATAACCTGAAAGGGAAAAATATAAATCAATATCAAGCAAGATTAATAATGCTACCAGTTTGATAAACGGGATTAACAAAGGGAAAATATGATAATCTTATGTTTTTTTTTTAAAAAAATGAAAAATACTCTCTTCGATAGCGGGTAATACTTATCCAATCAAAAATCTTTGTATCTCAGTAATGTACTCATAACTCGAGAAGAAGTGAAGTGATCATGCCTAACCATATGATTTAAATCAGATTTAATTGGATACCTGTTAGCGACGTCACGAGTGTGTGTCAAACCTGAATGGCTTCCGAATCGACAAATGCTACGATTTATCTATAATGACGTCACTTGCAGGTATCCAATTAGATGAATAAAAAGAAATATATATTCTCTTTCGGAAAGTATTAAATTGTAATTTCCTATCTATCTATATAAAAATGAATGTAATATGTCTGTGTGTGTATGTCCTTTATAGACTCCTAAGCCATCTGACAGAAAACGATGAAATTTGGCATACAGATAGTTTCAGGGACGAGGAAGGTCACTGTCAACATTAGAACACTCTACTATAAATCGTTCTAGCTGGATGAGCGAAAAACCTAATGGTAATTTCTGATTGGTTAAGCGTTAGCCATTGTTTTAAATTTAATGAATCAATTTTCACATATTTTAAAGATAACATCAGTGATAATTGCTAGCTTATAGCTTCGTTTGATCAAAAAATAGTTTATTGCGCGTATTTAAATATTTATTTATTTTATATTCGCTATGCCAGATGAATTCAATGAACATTACGTGGTAGAACGCGTGGTCTACGTCACAAAATTTACACTTTGTCTGATACCACGTGCTTTAATTTTATTTATATTAATTATTTTAAACGTGTTTTTAAATAATTACTTATTTAAAACCAACAGTAATGGAATTTTAAAAAAATATTTGTGTATTCAAAAGCAAAAATTAACACCTTGAATGCCATGGGGGTCAACGGTGACCGGCACTAAGTTTGTTCGTAGCACCACGGGGTCAACGGTGACATCAGTGAATTAAATGTGTCACGAATGATTAAAAAAATTAACTATTTTGTTGTAAATAATATTTCATCAAAATATGCAACGCATACTGGAAAATCATTTCGGTCAGACAGGCAAACCATGTAAAATTAGCGTGGCATTCAACGTGTTAATGGGAAAGTGGTACTAATTCGTTAAGGAGAAACATAATGCACCAATGAGGCTTAATTACATCAATTATGCTTAATTAATTAATGTAATATATGGATATTGAAATAAAAGAAATAAGTTATGTTCTAGAAAGAAAAAGAAATGGAGTAAAGGAATTTATTTGTCTTGAAAAACCGTAAGAAGTCGTCTTACTATCACTGACGACAATGATGCTTAATTAATGTTGGAAATACGTATTAATTGAAATAAAAAAAAAGTAATTTCTGTACTAAAAAGAAAAAATAAGGAGAAACTTTGGGTAACTGTAAAAAATCTGCATATTAATATTGACACTAATGCTCAACTAATATTGATAATGTGTATTAATTGAAATAATATAAAATAAGCTATGTGCTAAAAAGTCAAGCCCTTGGGAGAAAGATTAATGGGAAATTCGCTTAAGAAAACATTAAAATATCGCCATTCACAGATGACGCTTAATTCATATGTATCACCGACGGTAATATGTACTGCTGGTATTATGGTAATTGGCGAATTGGTTCTGATAAGAATTCTACTACAGTTTTTCCATAGTTTCAGAAAGTATTTTTTCCAGCTGTATTAACATCCAGTGTATTAATATTTTAAAGAATTAGAAATAAATAAAAAAAATTTCCACCGCAACTTATAAATATTTTAACAGTAAATTAAAAATCAGATAGAGAAATGGTCGGACTCCAAAATCCTTATGAAGTTCGAATGTATATTTTTTTAAAGAAATTCAGCTTTCGTTGGTTGCCACTGATAAATATGCATAAACTCAAATGTTGAAGAGTTATATAATATGTACCAAATATACTTATATAGGTATAAAATATTATATTGATATATTTGGTGATTTTTAAAACTGCACCAAGCAGTTTTAATACCTATACTTTGGAATAGGTGTTCTGTTATTAAGTGCTTAATTTAAAGGGAATTTTAACTATCATGAATCGGCTGTGAGCAATAGCATTATGCCAAGAGATTTTAAAAACATTTTATCTTTATTCAATAGTATGAATTACAAACAACGAGCTTTGCTTACTTCAATAACATAAAGCCACGAAAGAAAACAACATTTGACATTAAATTAAAAAATTGAAATTATTTTAACTACATTAATTGAAAAACTTAGTAGGAAGAAACAGGTTAGTGGCATTTTCAGAACTAAAAAAAAAGTTGCATTTGAACTACTTTATTACCAATTTATTAGAAAGCGGGACAAATATTTCTTTATTTTTATTTATTTACCACGACCTAATTTGAAATAAAAATCATGCAAGCATACTGAAAACTGATGTAATTAGTTATGTTGAAATTTAAGTGAAAGCAAAAACAGTTCTGTTACATTCATTAAACATACCCGTATTTATTCAACCACTTTTTTTTTATCTCATTAATTCTGATTCATTAATTCCCCTAAAAATATCACTTATTTGGTTCCTCTAAGTTCCTTAATTGTGTCGGTATATGATTTTAAGTTTGATTTCATGATTTCGTTGTGTTTCTCAATACTGATTTATTGTTATGGTTTTCTATTTGTTTTTAAATATTCCCGTGCGAAGAACGGTTATTTAGCTAGTTTTAAAAAAACAAATCATTAAAATTAAAATATGTTTTCATTTCGCTGTAACATTCCCCTTTTTCATTGTTCTGTAATTTTTTACATGTTTTCTCTACTTTTGAACTTATTTTATGAGCTCTATTTACTTGCAGCTTATGAGCAGTTAAGTTTTCTTAATGTATATATTCTTAATATATATATATATATANATTGAATAATAATTAGATTTATATTTCAAAGGAGGAGTTATTTTTAGAATCCTGTCCCTCTTTCACTTCCATATTAGGAAGCATTAAATGATTTTCCATAATGCGTAGAGTTACAAAGATATATACGACTGGAACCTAATTACATCAACATCTGTAAGTATTTAATGCGGGGGCGATTGCTTTCGCATGTCTCTTGCTGAATAACGTGTTCCAATAAACATCTGCCAGAACCATCCGTAGTTTTGTCCACACCTCCTCCTTTGCGGAGTGGGGATGTGAACTGTTATAACCACCAGCATATCTTTAAATAAATCTTTTTATAACGTATTATGGCTTTTGACTGCATTATTAAATCTGAAAATACTAATGATAACCGGGATGTAGCCCTGTTAATTTATATATATATATATATATTAAAAAATAATAATGTCAATGAATAATAATGAAAAACTCGTTTAATGTTTAATATTTTATATTTCTAAAATTCACCTTTTGTTTCCCGAAATAAATAACTCAGCATTAATAAAAAGAAATCATTCTTTTATCTAAACTCATAAAATGCCTTAATTTCTATGGACTATATTATGGTAAATACATTTTAAATTTGTATTAATCAATTGATGCATACAGTAATAGTTATAGAGCTAGTTTTTAGCATATAACGTAATATTACGTAACGCGTTTTTATGTAATGTTTTATATTACCTTTTAGCAGGCCATCAATTATTTGAATATATTCTGTTAATTCTGCTTTTTGAAGAGGTAGTTTTATAACATGGGAATCTGGAATACTCTTGTTTGATTCGACCACAAATGGTAGGACTTGCAGAAATCCTAGATTTATGAAATAAAGTTTGAAATGAATGCAATTAGATTTCAAAATATACATATTCGATATCAATACACGTAACTAGAGATGAATTCATTCAAAAAGCTAAGGTAAGTAAATAATGAATTTCGAAAAAACAAATATTTTTATATTTGATTGATATTAAAAGCTAGCCGTTTTTGGCTACCAGCTTGGCCACCTTTCAAAATTATCTTGTACAACATATAAATTTTAATGGTAACCAAGCCTAATGCACAGCAGAACTGTTTTTAAATATTCTAGCATGAAAACAACAACAAACAACAACTGGGATCAAGGAATCGACTTAAAAATATGGTACTTTTCATGTCTTTGGTGAAATAGTTTCGTCAGAAAACGATAAAATAACGATTCTCTTTACAGTAATATAATTTTTTCTCTAATCCTTCCTGGGATCAAAGGAATCGAATTAAAATATGGTACTTATCATGTCTTTGATAAAATAATCTCATCAGAAGACGATAAATAACGATTTTCTTTACAATATAATGAAGATTTCCAAAAAGAAAAAAAAATACTTAGTGAAAAAGGCCAGGAAAAAGATTAAAAACTTTGACACATAAAACATATTATTACAATAAAAAGAAATATTTTAATTTCAAACTTAATGCTTGTTAAAGTTGACGATTTGTGTCATGACTTAATCGCGATAAACGAACTGCGAATACAATATAATGGCATGAATCTAATTTTATCACACAGTCACTAAGTTGAATAGCTTTTGTTTGCATTGTGTAAATTGTAAATTAAAAATGTGGATTAGCGAAAGCAGTTAAATTAAAACTTCGAAAATGATTGAGAATTAAAAAGGGAAAAAAAAACAAGTAAATGCGTGTATTTGCTTTCTATATGTAGTACATTACCTTTTTTAACTATAGGAACAAGCCCAGCATATATATTTATAGAAACTGGAAATAATTTTGCTCCACCATAAGTTGTAACGAGAATCAGAAAAAGAATTGCACATATTCCAACTGAAACAAAAGGTAACCCTAAAAAGAACAAAATCATTTGAAAAAAAAAGTTATATAAAATTGTCTCAGCACTTTTTTAAAAGTTCATTCACCTTTTCTTATTTTGTTTGTACGGTTTTAGAATGACACAAATTCTAAAAAAGCTAATCAAGATTTCCATATATAACATAACTCAAACTAGTATCAAATAATGTGTGTTTACTGAATTTCATTGTTGCAAATATGAACATTGGAAAATTCGTAATTTTCATTTGATTCGACCAGAAGACAAAGGAACTCCTGAAGCAGTTGAGAAACTGATGGCAGCGTATAAATGCAACTCTATTAGAGAGATTTTGCTTTCTCAAGTAACATCCCACACTGTGAAGAATTACAGATCAAATTATGATTTTAAAAAAATGCCGGCACTCATAGTGCTGGTTACTTTTTACCGTAAAATCCACTTTTACTGGAACAGAAAGTCCGATATACCGTAAGTTTTACAGCAATACTGTAAAATCACTGAATCACTCTAATTAAATAAATATTATGGTATAATATTTTACGGTAAGAAGGGATTTCACGAATGATGCATGCCAGCACTTTCTACCATAAATTGATCCAGAATTTTTTACAGTGTGTCCGTTGGTTTTGCACAAACTGTAGAGAACCGAGGATGTTTTGTGGTAACTGGATTGCTCAGCTCTTACTTGCGAGATGTCATATACGTCACGGTGTGACATAAATTTCCCCTACAGTCAATACTTTCTAGAAGAGAGAAGGCCACAGCACTGGTTACCAAAAAACAAGAAATTTTATCCTTTAGTACTCCAAACATAATGACATCCTACATAAAATTCCCACTGCGCAACTTGCAAAAGCAGTAGCTCAAATGTAGTGATATATTTCTTAATTACTTCTCTGCGCAGTTTATGTTCGTTACATCGGACTACTAGTTTGATCTGTGCTAAGGCGTTCTCTCTTCTAGGAGATGTTGCTATAGTTCAGCTAACTATCTTTACTGTATAGTTTAAAGCTGTTAAGCTGCTGCTAGATGTACAGTGCGGGAAAAAAAACGGACCATCCTGAATAACTTTTGATCTAATGATTGGACTTTCACCTTCTAGGACTCAATCTTAATGCTTTAGGGAGTGATCTCAAATATGATAATTAATAAGTGCAGACAATATTTTAAATAACGAAGTCAGACACAAAAACGTACTTTCCCTGAATAAACATACCATTTCTTTACTGATTTGGATTCCAGATTCCAAAAATGTAGGGGTAGCCTCAATCTGCGAAATATGGTCCCAATAGTTTGATCAGGAGAGCGGTCCAAAGTTTTGACTACTTAATGTAAATTTCATTTATTTATTTACTATTTTTATTATTATTATTTTTATTTTGCGTATTTCGCTATATCATAATTTGCTGTTTAATATAATTATATAATTCTTGCTCACAAATATAAAATTCTTTTATCCAAAGATAACTTCATACAAAAATTAACTTTCAGTACATATTTTTTATTATTTAATCCTTTATTATTTAATCATATTATTAGTACATATTTACTTTTTTACTATTAAAATAGTCGAAAAAATTTGAGCAGTAAGGTATAAAGTTTTTTACGTAATTTTAAAGAACTTAATTTTACATGGCAGAATACAAAGTTTGAACGAAATCGGTTAAATAGCTCCTGAGAAATCGAGTTTTAAAAAAGTCGTATATTTAAAATTATATATCTTAGGAACTATTCAACTGATTTCGCTTTATTTAAAATAAATAATAAAATTTACTAAATAATAAAATTTATTAAAAATAAATAATAACACTTGACTAAAATAAATAATAAAATTTATTTAAAATAAAAAATAAATTTACCGAATCATAAAATTATAATAAAATTTATTTATTATAATTTTAAATGACAGCTGTTTTTCGTTCTTTATTTTTGTTGCTACCTGGAGAAAAATGCGTTTTACAAGTGAATGAAATAAAAAGCGTGTTAAAACTAGTCATACAATTAACAGCTAACAAAGAAATATTATATTGCTAACTAAATGCTCAAAAAAACCGCATGTTTGGCGCAGCATGTCCTTTTTTGACTTGGTGTGATTAAACCATACTTTCAATTCAATTCAACTAAATGTTAAATTGCAACTCAACAAATAAATCATAAAAAAGAAAAGCAACGATAAAATTTTTTTGTCTGTGATTTCGACTACTAGCACATATAGTGAACATATTTTAATAAGAAATTTTCATCTTTGAAAGAAAGAGGAAGTATAAAAAATAATTTGTACAACTCGAACGATTCAAGGTAGGAAATAAAATAAATCAGATTTTCTGCCGATTCACTGCGGAATGTCCGAAATTTTTAAATCACTTTCCTCTTTAATTTATCTCTAGTCTAGGTATGTGATTCCAATAAGAAAAATAGCACTAATCTTTGTTACCTTGTATCCATTCAGATTACAGGTATTTAATTATACTAATAAAAAAAAGGAGTTTGTGCAATTATATGGATTTAACTTTTAAAAGAAAGAAAGTTTACTTCCGAATGGAAGAAAATAACATCTTTTTATTAAAAAGAGTATCCCAAAATTTACATCAAGCACCTTTTGTGTTATAAAATGTTGCCAACGAAAAAAAAAAAACCGAGATAAGAAAGTCAAAAGGCAGATGAACCAGAGTCATTGAAAATGGCGAGCTTCACGAACGAACAACGCGCTTTCGCTGTTGAACAATATTTTGAGCTTTGTTGGGTCATTTCTTGGTTATGTTAATTTACCGTTTTGGTCATCAGAACAGAACTGGCTGTCCAGTTCATTATGTTGCTATTATCAAATCTGCAATATTAGAATTCGTAACAGCTCTTCGCAAAAAAGTAGCAATTTTGAACTTAATTTTTTTTTTTTAAACTGAATTTCTGGCATTTGATAAATTTGACAAAAAGGCCGAAATCGAGTTTGAACTTTAATAAAAATTTAAACAATTTTATAGCTGTAGTCGTCGTTAAATTCAATTTTTTTTTAACGAGATAGAACGATGTTAGTTTATGCGCGCAATTTCGGCATCAATCACTAACACATCTTGAACTATTAAATAAACAAGCCTAGTAAGACAATCAATCTGTCACGTATTTAGTGGCGGTTTTTAAAATTTTTGACAACTTTTAAACTTATCCATTTCTGATCATAATTTGCCATCGAAATATTGCGATTGCCAAATTGCTAACCATTGGATTTGTATGGGTTTGAACTTTATACGTCTAGACGAAAAATTGGGAGTTATAATCACCATGCAAAAGAGTGTAAATAAAGAACTAGAAAACTAGATCATTAGAAAACTAGATCATTAGAAAACTAGATCATTAGAAAATTAGATCATTTACTCCCGAACCGATCTATGAGGAATTTCTTTCGATCCTTTTTGAAATTCATTTTGATTAACAATGCTGACTTTAAAAATATTCCTTGTCTACTGCTGACGAATCTTGGAACCAATATGTATGCCACGGTTCTACAAATATTTAAATAATATTGATTCTATTTCGATAATCAAATTTTTAATTAGTTTATGATTTTAATATTTTGTTTCACGAAACAGTTTTTTTTTCTTCTTCAAAGTTAAATTTAAAATTACAAATTTACGAAGTGAAATACAAGTTTTCTTTTTCAACCAGAAATGAAAAATATTTAAGGTTTCTTTAGAACAGTTTTTATTATTAAAAAAAAAAAAAAAAACCAAACCTACCTTAATGTAGACATTTTTTTAAAAAATTTTAACTTAAACTCCTGACAAGCAAAGTTTTTTTTTTCAAAACATTTGCTATTAAATGTCTTGTTTACTTCTAGAAAAACTCTACAAATATGAAGGTAGAATACAGAAGCATTAAATAAAACATACTCACAACCCGAGCATCGGCATTTGTCAGATCTTGTGTCTGGAATGGTCACATGCGGCTGAGGTAAATTTACTTGAGGGGTATTCGGGTAATTCTTTATTTGAGACATCTCTCTGTCCTAGAGTCTAAAAATTAAAGATAAAAAGCAAATAATTACATTATAACTCTATCAGCAAATATTGAGTGAAACAATATTTTTAAAAAGTGCAACGCTTAAATTGTAGTTTTAAGTGAACGATTCAGATACAGTTTACATCCAATAAAGATTTGTTAGTATTTTATTATCAGTGCAGTTGATTCAATCCAGCAGCTTCGATGCTAAAGTGTTAATGTTTGAGGCACATTTTCTTAGAAAATATTAAATTCAGAGTGCTGAAACTTTTTCACAATATAAAATAAGATTCGAAACTGTTGAAAAGAATCTTTTTTTTTTTTAAATTTAAAAAGTTATCTTAATAGGTAGAATTATTTTACTCGTCAGTAAAATATTAAATTAGAAAACAATTCCAAAATATTTACCAGAAATCGATGGCAAAAGCATCTTCTGATTTACATTAAAAAAAAAAAATTTAAATAAAGTAAACCACGTCATTTTTAGATAGTAAATTATAATTTGGGAGCAATTTAATTTTATTAAATTGCTTTTAGAAAGTATGCGAACAAATAAATCGAAGTTTTAATTTTTTAAGGAAAACCTCCATATACAGTATTATTTGACATGATAATGAAATATTACATTAAAAATAATATCGGGAAATTTCCCATTTTTAAAATCGATTACACAAAATATTTTCTATTTATCAATGTAATTTTTTCAATAAAAGAGAATAAGCAAAAATGCTTTTAAGATAATTAATAATTTTATAAGTCGTGATCAATTTAAAAGCTGGTTTTATTAGATTTCTTATGGAAAACATGCAAGTAGCAATTTTCTGCATTTGAAATTTAAGGAAAAAAGAACAGCCTTGATTCTCTAAATCTTGCTCAGCTTTAGTATATTAAGTAGGCAGAGATTATTTGAATATTTTTATGTCTCTCCAACGAACAAATTTTTTTTTCAATTTTCTGCACCTGATTCTATTTATTCAGGTTTAAAAATCGTGTTTATGATACTAAAGTGTAATCTGTGCTCGTTCGTAATGTATTAAAATTTGTTTGACTTCTAAAGGTGACAAATGTGAATTGCGGATTGTTAGAGATGAATGAGGACGTGTTTGAACTCAAAACGACTCGAAATAAGATGAAATATTTAAATTCTATAATTTTATCTTTTTTATTCCGTCTCAGCTTTTAAAATTAAATTACACGAGTGCTTTATCAAGCTGTGAAAAGAGTAAATTTTATTAGTAAAGGCATTAGTTTGAAAAAGCTCGTAAACTCGAAAAAATTTGAACTTTTTCCTTTTTTTTTCGAGTATTTTGGTTAATTTGCTTTTGAGTCTGTGAAAATGAAATCTTACAACCAACATTTTGATCACTTTTCGACAAATTAGCTTTCGAACTGACAGCAATGCAAGTTACAATCGTTTCGTTTCCTGGCAACACTTTATCTTCTATTTTATCAGCAGTTAAAATTCTGATCTCTTTCAGGCTAAATATTGTTCTCAGGTTCATCTGTAGCTATGAACCAGATTAAAATACAAGTTTCAATCGTTTCTTAACGGCTACATACTGATTTTATCGCCAATCAAAATTCTGACAACTTTCCGAATAACTAGAGAGCTCATTTTCAACTGGAACTCTATACCTAGAGCCAATATAAGTTCTAATTGTTGAAAAAGTTACAAACTATCATAAAATTAAAAAAAGACAAAGTGGTAAAATAAAATGAAAATTTTTTTTGACTGTAAAAAGGGAGAAAATAATATCATTTTTGTCAGACATAAAACAAAAAATTAAGAGAGAATTGCTTTGATATGGCACAACGGAAATTTTCGGTGGAGAGGGGAATTTATTACGAAAGAAACATACCATTCGTTTTAAATTTTTTTTTTTCATTTTAATTTTTTAGATTTGGAAAAAAATTTCTTTAAAGTCTAGTTGAAGGAAGTAGTTTTAAATTTTTTAAATTTTATTTTGCTGCTTTCTATTTATTTCTGTGCCTCTCAGTTTGTTTATCTCTGTAATCGATCTAAAATTTTATTCGTGAGAATATAAGATAAAATTTAGATAAAATTTAAGCTTAAATTTACTCTAAAAACAAAGCAGCAGTTGATATTTGAGCATTTTAGCTCGTCGGAATATGACCGAAATTTCGAGTGACAATTAATTCCCATTCGTAATAATGCATGGAGATAACTTCTACTTGTAGCGGTCAATAAACAATTGAAATTCGCATTTCCATGAGGCACGGAGCAACAATTCGGCTATAGCCAGTACTCTAGCTAGTTGGAAAGTGTTCAAAACTTCGATTGCAAGATTCTACCCTCACATACACAAAAGATAGTTTATTAAAACTTTGCAATGTAGTTGGAAGTATTGATTTGTGATATAAATGTGGGTATTTTACTACTTACAATCACTCAATAAACATAATGCATATCTTTTTTTAAAATGATTACAAAAAACGATTCAAACTTCGCAGGCATTAAATTACCAATTAAAAACGTTTTTAAATAACCTAAAACGAAACGGGGAAAAACAGGTTTATTTTCCCTTTTGCAAAGAAAGTAAAATATTGCCTAAACATCCAGAAAAAAAAATATATGATTCTTATTTCCGTTTATCAATTTATAATTTTCGAATAACCCAAAAACCATTCTTTGTTTTAGATCGACACGCTAACGAGTTTCCATCTGATACACACGAATCGCAACAGACGAATTAATGGAAAAGACAAAAGAATTATAATGCGTGCAGCCGCACACGTCAGTATAAATCTGCCCTTTGACATGGGACGATGCTTTCTGAAAACTAGGAAAACTAAATCTGAAAGATTCATCATACTAAGCAAGGACATTTCTATAGATTTACATGGCAACCGACATAATTGCTGATCATTGGTTGAGAAGGAAATTGTCATAAGGCTTAACTTACTTGTCCTTTAAACTTTAACTATTAGTTTTCAAGGATGAATTTAAGAGGTTGTATTTATTGAAAACACTTAAGTTTGTGCTATTTTGAGACAATGGCAATAATCTGCGGTCATATCAGATATATTGCACACAAAACAATTGTGCCATTACTATTAAATTTATTCAAAATAAACAGAAATAAATATGTGAATTTAAAAAAAAAATAATGCTCACCGAAAAAAAAAAATAGTATCACTAGTATTAATTACTTTCGAATGGAAAACGGATACTTATCACAAAAAAAGGATAATTTCATCTACAAAATATGATTCACACAGAAAATTATTGTATTAATTACTATCTAATGTCAAAAAGAGATTTTTCACTAAAAAAAGGATAATTTCGCCTACGAAATATGATGCATACATGAAACAAATCTCTTAGCTACTTTCCCATGAAAATAGATACTTTTCTCTAAAAATGGATATTTATAGTTTTAAAATGATTTCTAGCCTTCTAATTTTGAATATTAAATCCGGTATGGTAAACAATGGTAGTTTTTATTTATTTTTATCATCACATCTGAAACAGCATATATGATGCGCACTGAAAAATTCGAGTTTTTGTTCTTATTTTAGTCGATGTTAGTTACAGATTTAAAAACTTTTATTACAGCAATTAATATTCGAATGTCTATATATTGCATGTCACTTTTTCAAACTCATGAACTTTCTCAAAATTGAGCAAAAATGTATCAAAATAGCTCCGAAACAAAAAGAATCAATTAGAAAATCCCATGTATTCAAAATTGAAACAGCATATAGGGTAAACCAACCAGTGATGGAACACTACCCGGTGAGGGAACATTTCATATATATTGATTAAAAATAAGAATTTGATTGGTAACAATAGCTTACTGCCAAACAATAGGAAGTCATCTAGCAATGTTTTGGATTACCTGGTCAAATAGACTTCTCTGGAAAAATTTTTGAATTTGTTATTATCTCTGCAACACATTGTTTCTTTGAAAAAATTGTAAGGTGAGTATTTGTATTTATATGTTTGAAGTGGAATTAATTGCATGTAATAGTTTTATTTTTCTCACTGTGAAAAAGAGAATTTAAAATATAGTTATTGAAGTTACGTTTTATTATCCAAAACTTTAAAACAATACTATGTAAGTTCCCTACAATTTTTTTTACATAATTTGCAGTTAGTAACAAATTTGTTGACACTGTCATTTAACTAAAATTACGAATTTTGAAATTAATATGATTTTTTAAAAGGCAAGCGAAACTTAAGTGTTCTTTCACTGGTTAGTTTACCCTACTCATTTTTGAGCTAAATGCATTGTTTCAAAAGTGACACGGAGGGAGAAATGTTCGTTCACTGCCTGCAGGATTCGAACTAAGGACCCAGCGTGTACACACCAGTTCAGGGAGAATTAGGAAGCTTTATACAGGTGTCGAAGCAATGACACATCGTGTCATACATTCCATTCTCATAAAAGTTTCTATGTAGTGAAATAAGCAATTAAATTTACCACCTGACTAAGCTATCGGAATCACATTTTCCAAATTGTCACCCTTTGTACCATTAAAATTCGTGATTGCAGCGGTGGATGGAGTGGTTAGAGTATCTTAACAACTATCTCGGAGAAATAATCATCAGGAATAACTTCTCTCTCCATATAATGACAGGAATATAATAACATCATATAATAACATCCATATAATAACATCAGGAATAACATTTCTTCCTCCAATTAACTTTTGAGGCTATGCATTTTGCTCAGAAATGGGTGTTTTGAATACAAGGGATTTTCAAATTCCGTATATCCCGGTGTATAAATCGACCCCCTATCTTTGAATACGAGACAGCAAGATTCTGATATGACGGGTGTATAAGTCGATAACTAAAAAAAAACCAAACATAAAAATTTCTGAAATAAAAAAAGAAAAATAAGATGGGTGTTTTGAATACAAGGGATTTTCAAATTCCGTATATCCCGGTGTATAAATCGACCCCCTATCTTTGAATACGAGACAGCAAGATTCTGATATGACGGGTGTATAAGTCGATAACTAAAAAAAACCAAACATAAAAATTTCTGAAATAAAAAAAGAAAAATAAGATATGAAGTCTACAAAATTTTCCATTCAATTCATTGTCTGTGTGACGACATTGCTAACGTTATTGGTTCCGACACATCTGATATTCTATTTCATATCCGTCGTTGAACTGCGGGTTTAATACTACTAATGTTCAACTTCGTAGCCTTGTAATTTTGAACCAATCCAGAAGACAAGGGAACTCCCGGATCAGCACCCCCAGAGGTATTGATTTGTTATGGGAACATGGAGGACTTCGAGACTCGACAGATTTAATCAGCGTCAGTCACCATTTTATTACACGGGGAGTTTTCGGCCGGCCTGGGATCGAACCCACGAAATCTTGGACATGGGCCCAGTGTCCTGCCAACTAGGCTATCCCGGCCCTACATCTGATATTCTGGAATCTTTAAATTTTTATCTTTATGGTATGTTTTAAAAGTTTTAGTTTTATAATATTTTTTGAAATACTCTTGAATAATTTATCGTATATAACATATTAAATAAGCATATATATAGCATACTAATTGTATATGACATATTAAAATAAATTTTGAAAGAATTAAATTGACACAGAGTTATTTATATCTATCTCATTGTTTGTGATTTATTGATATTTCATGATCAACGAATGTTCAACTTTATTACTGGAATATAAATTGACCCCTGATTTTTTAAAATTTTTTGGGGTGTTTTAAAATCTGGTTTATGCACCGGGAAATACGATTTATTTGTTTCGGAGCTATTTTGGAAAATTTTTGCTCAATATTATGAAACCCTTTTTCACAATGTGGTTACGTCGATGGCATTCATGGGCATTCTCTATCAGTCCCAAAATTTATGATCCCGTCAAGTTCATTAAAAGGCACTATTGCACTATCAGAAAAATCAGCGCAAATTTGATGCATAAAATGGTACAGATTTGCTACAAACACAGATGGATGTTTTGGTCCACCATATTTAAGTTTCAGCTCATTTGCCCGATATTATGTTTCTTTGTGCTACATACTTTTTAACTATATAGGTTACATTATAAATAAGTAAAAAAATTCTTAACACGATACATGACTGAAAAACGCATAAAATAAATAAAATTGTAATTTGATTTTTTTTAAATAGCCTTTTTTTAATGTGTATTCTCATATGGAAATTTTAAAAAATGCACTTTTTTCTTTCTTTTGAAGGCAGTTCTGAAAATGTTTTAGATTTAACTTAATTTAACTTGATTTAACTTTAGATTTAACTTGTCAAAAAGAGCCATGAAAAAATAATCGTAAATAGTACAAATAATATCAAAAATTCAAAAAAATATTAAATATTTCTTTGCTTATCAAAAACATAACTATTAAAACAGTTATACTTAAAATTTTATACAACAATAACAATTTTAGCAATAACAATTTTGGTCTTTTTCCTATTGATAACATTAATAATATAAAAGTAACTAAAAGCCTTTCATCATTTTGTGGAAACTCAAATCTTTCAACAATAGTTTTTGTATATTGCAACCACTAAAAAGTTCCAATAGCATTGAATCATCAGTTTTTTTTAGGTTCCACAATAATTCATATCTTATGCATAATAATCATAAAATACATGCATGAAAAGGATATAAATAATAGAAAATCTATTCTATTGAATGAAGACAACGATAAATAAGACAATAACATTCTATAATTTCATCAACTTCACATTGAGAAATAATTGGAAGAAATAACCTATCTATTATTATATGACAGCATTTATCTCATTTTCCTGTCTCCCAAGGAAAGATGCGCGAAATATCTTATTAAATTTATTTTAATTTTTTGCGTAATATTATTATTTGTAAAATAATTCTAAACAATAACGTATGTTAAATTACAACATGATTGAAAATATTTACACCAACAAAATACAGTTTAAGAGATCTATTTTCGCTTCTCTTGTTTATCCTAAAAGTTTTAATTAAAGTACAAGAAAAAAGACAATATACAAAAACTTCCACGGCTTTTTTAAACTTATGAATGTTTTCTTAAAGAGAAATGAATTCAGAATCCAATTCTTATAATTATATTATCTCCTTATAATTGAATACCTTTTATAGTTATTTCATATTCATAATTCTCAATAATAAAATATTACATTTATGAAATGCAAGACTTAATAATAATAATATTGTTGCATTTTCTTTTTTTGCTCAATTATAATGATCCAGTATTCTTATGTGACTCTATTGAGTCTTATGTCTCATGTTCCTGTTAAGAACTAATATGGAAAATTAAAACTCAAATATGGTATTTGTTATAATTCAATAACCAATTATAGTATTACATTCTTACGTTACAAGTATAATTTAACACAATTATAATAATAAATTGTTATAACTCGATACTCAGTTACAATGACCCAGTATGCTTACGTCACTTTATTGAGTACGTTTGAGTTGCTCCTTATGTCACTTATGTCTCACATTTATATTAAGAACTATTACATTCTTAAAAATGAATACTCAAGTGTAATATTTCTTATAATTCAATAACACAATTATAATATTACATTCTTACGTATCAATTTAATTTACGTAACAATTTAACACTCAATTATAATATTAATTTATTGTAGTTCAAATTCTCACCTATATTATATTTATAATATTCAATACTTAATTATAATAATAGTATTATAATCCGATTATTCAATACTCAATTTAATTGCTCAATAATCTTATGTCACTTTATTGACCGTAATAGTTTATATTTCCGTTAAGTCTTATGTCTTTTATGTCCCATACTTCTATTGAGTTTGAGTACAGTCTTCAAAGCAATACTCAATAATACTCTTCTAATTCACTTCCCGATTATGATATTACATTCTTAGACTTCTAGAATATTTTAATCTACAATTACAATATTACATTCTTACAAGAATAAAATAGCACTCAATTATAATATATTACATTCCTCAGTAGAAAATGACACTAAACTATTTTATTAACTTCTTATAGTTCAATACTCAATTTTAATGGCACAATATTCTTATGTCACTCTATTGAGCTTTACGTTTGTTCAAATTTTTAATAAGAACTAATGCATTCATAAGGTGTCCGACTGGGTTAGACACATTTTTTTTAAAAAATAAAAAACAGCATTAAGTAAAATTTTAGTTTTATTTTCGGTAAGAGGGATCCTGAAATTATAAATCTGAAGTAAACTTTAAAATTCTATAAAATATTTTTCAAAATGAATGCAAATTTGAGTATAAAAACTACAATCATTTTATTTATGATTTGCAACTCTACAACAAAAAAATAATTCATAAATATCGACAAAAAAATTTCTTCCCGATCAATAATATGGTTACCTATGTTTTGAACTAAAATCTTTAAGAAATTTCAAATATTTAATGAAATAAAAATAACTATCGTTCAATATTGATTCTTTAAACATTACTACTTAAAAGCAGGATAAAAATAATAAATTTAAACTTAAGAATTAGCTTTTAATTCAAAACATTGTTCACATTATATAACATCTGTATGCGAAGTTTCAGATAATTCCATTAAAAAAAAATATTCTATGTTGGTGTAAAGAGATTTTCTCAAAATCAATGTTACTCTATGAAAATGCATTAAAAGTATGTAACTGTCAAAAAATACTGAAACAATTAATTTTACATAAAAAAAAAATTTATTGGAAATCATAACATTAATTTTCAATTTAAGGATACTTAAAAAGCTAATGAAGAGAAGTTCATAAATAGATAGACAGTAAAAACATTCGAAACTTACATCGAAATTGTATATTTTCACTTCAGTCAGATACCTTAAAACTCAATTATTATCTTATATTCTTTTTAATTCAACACCATATTATAATATTTCATACTTACAAGTACAATTCAACATTCAATTAAAAAACATTCAAATTTCCTTTAAAGACCGCACCTCTAAACAACGATTACCTCTCAAAAATGAAACCGAATGTATTTCATAGCATTTACATTAATAGAACGTCTTAGCCCTGATTTCCGAAGCTTATCGTTGTAAGCACGAATTACATTTCGAGGTATGTTTAAGTCAACTTTTTTTACTTCTCCGTCTCAAAAGTGGGATAATTTTAAATAATCATCACTAAACGTATTTTCCTTATCACATTCCATCCATTGTAAACTAACAATTTTTAAGCATTCTTACGAAACACAATCATTGACAGCTGGATTCCGCCTATATGCAGTTAACAGATTTTTGTTCACAATACTGAACGACAGAGTGTATCATAAAGCTGTTGATGTTATTATGAATTTTTATTTTGTATTAAAATGGAAGAACAGACTGATATAAATAAATGCTTTCTTCAAACGCTCATCGTACGATATTAAATATGGGGTAAATTAACCGTTTATTTTCGTTGCTATGTACTGTTTATGATCTATTCATTTTTATTTTTTGAACAATTCATTTAATGTCAACTCCATACTATAGCATATTAATTGTATATGACATATTAAAATAAATTTTGAAAGAATTAAATTGATACAGAGTTATTTATATCTATCTCATTGTTTGTGATTTATTGATATTTCATGATCAACGAATGTTCAACTTTATTACTGGAATATAAATTGACCCCTGATTTTTTTAAAATTTTTTTNCAATTATAAAATTGCCTTCTCATAAATTTATATTTATACTAACAAGCATAGGTTCTAATATTTATAACTTACTAGCTGAATGCCCGTTCTTCGCACGGGTTGAATGAAAAATAAGTAAAGAATCAATAAATCAGAATAAAGAAACAGTACGAAATCTCGCTCATAACTGAAAAGCATATACCGACACAATTAAAGAGCTTGATTTAAGAACCAGGTAAGGGATATTTTAGGGGAATTAATGAATCACTGGTTTTGCCTTTCTTTAAATCTTAACACAACTAATCACATAAACTTTTAGTATGCTAGTATGATTTTTTATTTCAAATTAGGCAATAAGGTTTTATTTTTTAGGTAGTTAGGCTTTATTTAAAATTAAGAACAATAAAGCGAAGAATTATTAGTCCCGTCTTCTATTAAATTGGTAATAAAACAGTTCGGATACAACTGTTTTCTTCATTCTGAAAATGTCACTTACCTGCTTCTTCCCCTAAGTTTTTCAATTAATACAGCTAAAATAATTTCATTTTTTTATTTAATATTATTTGTTGCCCTTTACGGTGGCTTTACGTTATCGAAGTAAGTAAAACTTGTTTTTTTGTAGTTCATCCCATTAGAATAAAGATAAAATGTATTTAGCCTCACTTGGCATGATGCTATTACTGGCGGCCAAACCATGATAGTCAAAATTTACCATTATCAAATGATTTTCTCCGGTACGTATCCTTTTCAAGGGGCCGTTCTAAAGTATTGGTATTTAACTGCTTAGTATTGGTTCTGTTTTAATCATCACGAAATATATCATTACAATATTTTATACCTAGATTGGAATAATGGCCATTTCTCTATCTAACCTTTTACTTACTATTAAAATATTTAGTAGTGGAAGAACAAAGTTCTTTTGTTCTCATTCATTAAAATATTAATAAACTATCTCTGCTACCACAGGAGAAATATTTTCTGAAACCACGGAAAACCTGTTGTAGAATTCTTATCAAAATTGCACCAATTATTATAACACCAGTAGTACATACTACCGTCAGGGATACATATGAATTAAGCATCATTTGTAAATAGTAATTTTCTACGGTTTTCCTAAGCAAATTTTTTATTAACCTTTTCTCCTTTAACTTTGCTTTTTAGCACATAGCCTATATTATTTTATTTTAATTAATACATATTATCAGTATTAATAAAGCATTAGTGTCAGTAATAATATGTCGAATCAAAATGAATAAGTATCTTTTCTCCAATATTTTTGCTATAATTTTGATCAGTTTCTTATGTCAATTAACAAATTACCAACATTAATTAGGCATCATTGTCGCCAATGATAATATGACGATTTCTTACGGTTCTTCTAGACCAGGGAGGGCGAACCAATGGCACGCGTGCCATTTATGGCGCGAGACACAATATTTTGGGCACGCCACCGATCNTAGACAAATAAATAGATTAATTCCATTGCTTTT
The DNA here is from genome assembly GCF_043381705.1 of Parasteatoda tepidariorum. Taxonomy (NCBI): domain Eukaryota; kingdom Metazoa; phylum Arthropoda; class Arachnida; order Araneae; family Theridiidae; genus Parasteatoda; species Parasteatoda tepidariorum. Next base: position 43,938,608 of record NC_092204.1, on the reverse strand, counting down.
GCTTTCTAGTACAAAACTTATTTCTTTTATTTCAATATGCATTTATTATTTAAAATCATTAAGCATATTGGCATCAATAATAATGTGGAGATTTTTTTACGTTTCACCTAAACAAATAAATACAACATTCACATTAATTTTGCCTTTAAATACATAAATATTTTTTTCTGTTCAATTATCGTTGATTTTAAATAAATAGTTATTTAGAAAAATGTTTTAAAAGAAATATAATTAAAAAAAATACCTGGTATCAGACAACTTTTAAAGTATAAATTTGGTGAAGTAGCCCTCGCGTGTTACCACATCATGTTGCTCATTGAATTTATCTGACATAGCAAATATAAAATAATTCAATATTCAAATACGTGCAATCAATAAACTAATTTTTGTTCAAACAGAGCTATAATTTAGCAATTATCACCGATGTTATCTTTAAAATATGTGAAAATTGAATCGCTAAATTTAAAACAATGGCTAAAGCTTAACTAATCAGACAATTCCATTTCGTTTTTCGCTCATCCTGCAAGAACGATTTGTCGTAGAATGTTCTAATGTTGACAGTGACTTTCCTCGTGCTTGAAACTATCTGCGAGGCAAATTTCATCGCCTTTTGTCGGATGGTTAAGGAGTCTATAAAGGACACAAACACAGACAGACACACATTCATTTTATATATATAGACTACTGAAATCTAAAAGCTCATTATGTAGTAGTGAGAAATTTTACGGTTGCAGAGGCAGTTAAAAACTTTTTTACATTACTTTTTCATGGAAGACAACTTTCATTAGAATCAACACGAATAACTCTTGCTCCGATAATCGAATTTTTACGTATCAAGTTCCAGTCTAATTGATTCAAAGAATTAACCTCGAATATGCCAATAGATTAGTGCTAGTTATCACGTCTAAGTGCTAGCAAACTCAGACAGAAAAAAATTTCTTTGAATATAGCAGGCGTTGTTTAGGGTGGATAAAAAAATTTTGACAGTTAAAATATGAAAGAAGGTAGCAAGGTCAAAGAAGGGCAAAAATATGATCCCAATAGATAGGAAAACAGCAGAAAATTTAGATCCCTTAATGTTAATTTCACTTTTTGTATGTTTTGACACGACTCGCGATGTTGTTAACTAATTAAGAGGTTTTTGTCCACAATAATAAAATTCACTTACAGGTAATTCAAAGGTAATTTCAAGCAAAAAATATTTTTAGTAATTTCTAATTTTTATTATTTTATTTATTATTAGTTAAAAAAAATTAAACCTTTATATTTTTACATTTTTTAAAGCTATTTAAATTTAAATCACAAAATATAAAATTCAAATGGAATCCGGCAAATAATTTCGAGTTAGTAAAAATTTAAATGAGTCATGCATTTTAATTACTAATATCTAGAAAAGATGTTATTATGCGGATATTTAAGTATTTAATAAACTTAATGTAGACTGGCATTTAGGAAAGTAACGGAAAAATATGATTATTGAAATTTATACTTTGCTTAGAGGGTATTTTTTTCTGGTTACTGCACATAAATCTACGACAGCCTCATCGCATTTCTCGTTAAACAGTCCTCCATTTTAATGAAAAAATTATTTAAAAATAACCCGCAAAAGAAATTGTATCAATTTCACAGTGAACCAAACAAACGGCATTACTCAGAATAACTTTTGTTTTAGTAATCCTGTTTCCTCGTTCTCAAAACCGTTCTCAAAACCTCGTTCTCAAAACTATTATTTAATGTGCAGAATCAGAGACAAAAAACATATTTTTTCTGATTAAGTATGACTTTTTTTGATGGCTTTGGATTTTTGATTACCAAACATTAGTGGGGGGGGGGGCAACAATTTGGAAAATATGGTCCCAATCGTTTAGTCACGAGAGCGGTCGAAAGTTTATGCATCTTATTATTAATTTCGCTTTTTTCTTGTTTCGCCGTATATGGATTTAAGTAAACGAATAAAAATTGAAGAAGACGTCGTGACCGCCTTTCAAGAAAGAGCTATACTTCATATACCATGCAAACATTTAGATCCATATATTTGGTTAATTTACCATGCACAGCTCAAAATATGTATTAAAACGCAAAAATAAGTATTACAACAAAAACGAAATAATCACTAAAAAAAGTTTCATATAAGCAAAGTGATATTACATTTTAATGAGATATACACTATAATGCATTGCTTGCAGACAATATAATGATGTCAAAGCGGTTAAAAGGTGTCTGTAATTGAGTTGGAACTCAGGTAGAGTCGTCAAACTAGCTCTGCAGAATGATTTTCTTTTTCAATAAATAAATAATGCATTAACAGTGAGCGTGTTTAAAAGATAGAGAACTTAAAAGGATATTTGTTTGGTTAAAGAAATATTTCGTTTTTAAGTGGATATTCAATTACGATAGTATAATTATGTTGTATCTCATAGGATATGCCTGAATTTATTGTATAGGACCCTATACTATAAATGTAGACATTATTTTATATCATGGATGCTCAACTCGCAGCATACGTGCCACAGATTGAAGACAGCGCCACACGAAGATTTATAAAAACAAAAATTTTTAACAAAAAAAGTCGCATTGAGGAATCCGTAAAAGCCTTATTACTGCTGAAATAACATTATATTTTAAAAAATTGTACAAGCAAGTAATTTTGCAAACCTTAACGATTATTTTTAATGTATTACAGTAATATAATATTTAAAATTTCATATTTAAATATTATATTAATAAATATTATATTTAAACATAATAGAGAATAAATGTTTCCTAATATGAATAAAATCAAATCAAATATTGTTCAAGATTAACTGATAATTTTTATTCTATATATAACCTAACTTACAGGATCTTTATAATTGTTTTTCAACAATAAAATTTAAGTTGGTACTTTTTTCTTCTTTGTTTCAATATTTTTTAAACCCCTACTATTCAAACTTACAAGAAAAAGGCTCTATTTATGTAACAATCCCATAATCAGTCTATAAATAACACATTTTTAAAAAGAAAAGAAAAAACTTTTTATATGTTGCAATGAGTTGAAAAAGCGGAAAGTGTTATGCATAATATTTTTTTTTTCTTTTTTTTTTTTTTTTTTGTCTGATAAAAGTGGTACTCTTCCTAACAAGGTATGTCACCCCCCTGTTATGTATGAACTATATAATATGTACAGTTAATAAATATGCGGTGTCAAAGTAATGTCAAACCCACGTTATAGTTTTAATAGGTATGCAGACGGTCGGTATAATATGGATAATTCTAGTTATTCTAATAGTTCTACTGATAACTAGTAACCCAAAATAACTTCTTGTTCATTAACATTCTGAATGGAGTACTTCAAATTCCATTACTATCTTCGTTACGTGATTGCATGTTAATATTTATAAGTCCATATTCCTGGGGCGTCATTTGTGTTGAAATCCGTAGATTAGTTGAAGAAAATAACCGAATGGACTTTTGAGGTCCCGTCTCTCCATTAATCTACTAATTCTTTTTTTATGCTAGTTTCGAATGTTGTAACTTTTGATTTGCAACAAATAATCAAAATACTGATCTCCCATTATTTCATTTTAGTGACGCAGACAAAAATAATGATTTAAATATCGGAGAATTATAAAAAAAGAACTTTAAAGCTATTTCTTCATGAGTATAGGAAAACTCTATGTTCAAACTTGTTCTAAAAAATATTTTAAACTTGGTTTGCGTAATTTTGTACGCTTGAATGCTTGCGTAATTTAGTTAAAGTTACAGTATTTAATGTAAGAGTTAACTATTCAGGTCGTTAGTGCGTCCTTAGATTATTCTAACTGAAAAAAAAAGTAAAAAATCACCTTGAATGAAGATTTCTTCTTCAGACAGCCAGCGGTTTTAACGTTCATTATGATTACAGATTGTACTATTTCACACAAATAAATCAAATTTTAAAGTTAAATTTTAAAAAAAGCTCACACAATACAAAAACGAGTCACTCAGTTCTATAAAAATAAGAAACTAATTTATCAATAGATTATCTTAATTTGATTAATTGCACTGGAGAAAAAATGTTTGTTGCATTTATACAAATACTTGATCTTGTCTAATTCGGGTGTGGGAACTTCAAATCTGAAATTACTTTTGCTCCTAAAGCTGCAGTTTTTAAGAACATTTTCGTCTATTTTTTTATTAAATGTACATTTTTAAATACGTTTTATATAGCAAGGAGTAGCGTAAATGCTGCAACAAACTTCTAGGGGAGTTAAGGCACATCAACAAGATTAAAATTGCAGAGCGCTTCTCTATTATGACATGTTCAGATACAAGCGAAGAAACAAATCACAATAAGAAATGGTCTTTACCTGCGTTTTAAGAAAATTCTAGGCATGAGTTCTATACAATTTCAATCCTGATGATGTGCTTAAGTCCCTTAGAAGTTTGTCGTGATGTTTATGCAACTCCTTGTTGTATATAACGTTTTTAAAGTAGTACATTTCGACAAAATATAGACTAAAAACGTCATTTAAATAAAACTGAAACTTGGAGAGAGAGAAACCGATTGCGGATTTGAAATCAGCAACGTTAAAAAATTAAAAATACGTTAAAAGGTTTCATACAACAGAAAACAACAACAACAAAATTCCCCAAAGTGTTGTCGTAACTATATTACTTTGAATAAAACGTTTCGCTTCAGATCATACACTATTATTATACACCATGCGCCTTCAAACGAATGAATCAAATTTTCAAGTTCATTGGAAAAAATGTGCTGCAGAACATCAAATTATGCCATTAAACTTCATCAAAATAAATTAATGTACCTACAGACAATCTTAACTGCACTACCTTAAATTAAACTATACTTTCAATTACGCACAGAATTCAGCCATTGAGCTCCATCAAAATATATTACTAATTTACCAATAAATTATCTTACCTGAACTACCTTGAATGAAACGTTTTGCTTAAGGCTAACAGCTGCTATGCTTAGGCACCATATGCTTTCAAATTACGTATGTAACGTTATATATAAGAATCTAAAGAATTACGCACGGTATATAATACTAAGCCACTATGCTCCATCGACTTATAGCCTATGGATTATCTTGAAAACTTGCCTATAGACTATTTGAACCAACTTGAATGAAATGTTTCACTTCAGACCGAACACTGTTCTTATAACAGACCATACGTTTTCAAACAATTAAATAATTTTTTCAAGTTAAATTTCCAAAATTAAGCACAAAATATAAGTTTGAGCCACTGAGCTCCAGCAAAATAAACTATCAATTTACCTATTTCAACTGAACATACTTCAGTTAAATGTTTCACTTCAGACCGAACACTGTTCTTATAACAGACCATGCGTTTTCAAACAATTAAATAAATTTTTCAAGTTAAATTTCCAAAATTAAGCACAAAATATAAATTTGAGCCACTGAGTTCCAGCAAAATTAACTATCAATTTACCTATTTAAACTGAACATACTTGAGTGAAACGTTTCACTTCAGACCAAACACTGTTCTTATAACAGACCATGCGTTTTCAAACAATTAAATAAATTTTTCAAGTTAAATTTCCAAAATTAAGCACAAAATATAAATTTGAGCCACTGAGTTCCAGCAAAATTAACTATCAATTTACCTATTTAAACTGAACATACTTGAGTGAAACGTTTCACTTCAGACCAAACACTGTTCTTATAACAGACCATGCGTTTTCAAACAATTAAATAAATTTTTCAAGTTAAATTTCCAAAATTAAGCACAAAATATAAATTTGAGCCACTGAGTTCCAGCAAAATTAACTATCAATTTACCTATTTAAACTGAACATACTTGAGTGAAACGTTTCACTTCAGACCAAACACTGTTCTTATAACAGACCATGCGTTTTCAAACAATTAAATAAATTTTTCAAGTTAAATTTCCAAAATTAAGCACAAAATATAAATTTGAGCCACTGAGTTCCAGCAAAATTAACTATCAATTTACCTATTTAAACTGAACATACTTGAGTGAAACGTTTCACTTCAGACCAAACACTGTTCTTATAACAGACCATGCGTTTTCAAACAATTAAATAAATTTTTCAAGTTAAATTTCCAAAATTAAGCACAAAATATAAATTTGAGCCACTGAGTTCCAGCAAAATTAACTATCAATTTANATATATATATTAATAACCATTAATGTATGTGAACAGTCGACCCAATCCAGAAGTAAAGGGAATTACTGAATCAAGTATTGGAAGAAATTTACCTTTGTGGATGATTGTTTTATGGAACTAACCCCATTTACGTTAATTGGAGAAGAAAGCCACGATAACTTCTCACAGTAAACCTGACGCAAAAGGGACTCTAACCCATGTTCTGTCTATCACTGAGTATATTTTACGTCATTGTGGTCGGTACGAGTCGGGTGCGGATTTCTCATTCACCTGCCATCGCTCAGATTCGAACACGGGTCACAAACACGGGTTTTTGTTGACAGATTTTTCTTACATTTCAGAATTTTCTGAAGAACGTTGGTTTTGAAAAAAAAATTTCGCTCACATACATTACAATACAAAAAAAGTCTGTAGAATTCTTTGAAAGTTTGTATGTAGATTTTGTCGATGTTTTGAACCAAAAGCCAAGGTCTAAGTTTGAATTTGTAATTTCTATCAAGCTTTAAGTAAGAATATTTAGAGTTTTTCTTTAAAAATTTAGTTTTAAGCAACATATTTAGTTCTATTTCATAGTTTTTTTTTAAATGCTTTTATAGTTTTAGTTAAGAACACAAGTAATCACTTTATTGATCTGGAAAAAATATTATTTATAAATTTATGCATTACAATTTGTTGTAGAGCTGTTAGCGTGACGTGAAAAGTTTGTAGTTTTTAAGTTCAAATTTGCCCTTATTTTGAAAAAAAATTTCAAAAAAATTTTAAAACTTTACTTGCAATTTTAAGACCCTTCCCTTGCTCACCAAACAAAAATTTTAAATTTTAGTTAAGCCATCTTTTTTTTTATTTTTAAAATTGCGTTTAAACCAGTCGAATATCTTAAAAAAAGTATGCATGAAGTTCAATTAATAAAATTAATTGGCATCGTAAGTTATTAAAGAAGGTAACAAAATTATCAGGCTTTAAACGATAGAGTAAAATTATTAACGGTTTTTCACAGGAAACTTTTTTCTTTTATAAAATTCGTATTCGACTTTATGATCACTGGCAGACTGACCAACTTTTCGTTATACTTAAAATATAGTTTTTATACAGTTTTAAGCGTAAAACTTTTTTTTTAGTTTTAATTCTCTCTTTAACAAATTTTTACTTTTCCTTTGAAATATGGTGAGCTCTAACGCATAAAGAAAGGTATAAATAAATACATTAATAAAATTAATTTGCATCGTGATCTTACACAGTAAATTATCCAAGTTATTAGGCTACAAAATAAATAATTTAAAGAATAAATGCTTCTGTTCAGTCTACGAAATTTCAAAACTTAATTTGGAGAATAATATTGGTAACTTACTTTGTGATAATTTGGAGAACAAAGAAAACAATTATATCGTCCTAGAACCTTAGAACGAGTCAAGATATTTTGAAACTGAGTTTAAAATATTTTGAAATAAATATTTTTCATTTAACGGAAATGCTTAGTGAGAACTAAAAGAATTTATTTCGACGTTTTAAAATATTTCACTGATATAGTATAGTCTTTGCTATGGTATATTCTTTATACTTCATAAATGGTTGGTTATTGTGAAATTTATATAGAAATTACAAAGATAACGCTTTCAAAATATTTTAAAAATTATACGTAAAAATATTATGAACTGTGATTCTTGCAGTTAGTAAACATTCAGACAGTTTTAAATTTTGTTTTCACTTAATTCAGAATTTTTTTTTATCACTTTACTCTTAAAAGTACTTGGTACATTTCTTTCAAGAACATTTTTACTGGTAAAAATGTAATACATTATTTCATTATTATTATTTATGAATCATTCTCTTTAAAATTATGATTGCAAAAAATTACAATTTCTGTTATTTTTATACCTATTAAAAGATAATCTAAAATTATTTTTCACACACGTAAATTGATTGTAAAAATAAAGTTTAAACTTAATCCATTAAAAAACAAAAAAGCTTTTCTACATATAGAGAGGGAAATATTTTATTTCTTTGCCTTTTAGAAATCTTTCTACCTTTTTAAAAATATGCTTTAAAATTTTTTTTAAATTTTTTAATCTGTTATCACTTAGCACATTTTGAAATTTCTTTTAAATTTTTACCCGATTTTTAAAAAATAAATACAAATAACTTAATAAATAAACAATAACTTCATGACTTATTAAATAACTTCACAACTTAATCTGTTAATAATACAACTAACTTCATAACTTAATCTGTTAATAATACAAATAACTTCATAACTTAATCTGTTAATAATACAAATAACTTCATAACTTAATAAATAAATACAATAACTTCATATTGTGGAACACTAATTAAGCCGTTGGAAAATGTTAGATAAATGTAAAAGAATCTGTTGAACACCAGTTTGATAAATATGTTGGAATCTGTTAAATACGTTAGATAAGTTTTAATAGAGGGAGGGGAGGGAAAAGACGCAAGGTAAAAATGCTGTTCAGTTTTTTTTAAGGTTGATAACAATTGAAATAATAATAATATCAGAGCATTAGTCACATGAAGAAGAAAAAACTAGTTTCTTCGCATATTCTTTTAAAAATTAAATGAAATTAATGAATCAAAAAATATTCAATAAATAAAAATTAAGGTTAGATTTATTAATAGCTCTTAATATCCATCAATTATATTCTTAAAATAAATTTGTCGATACTGTAGTAAAAATAAAATCTTCATATTATAACTAATCTCTCTATTCACAACGTGGTTCAATCCACAAGAGAAACCTTAATTTTTTTTCTCCACAAATTACAACAACCAAATAATGAATCAAGACTTCAAAATATCAAATAACTAAAATTACTTCCTTATATAGCGAAAGTGAAAAACTAAATCCTTTTCATTAGTTTTGTTTATTGATTTTCCTAAAAACTATTGAGACTTTTTTTAAAAAAAAAATTTAAAGCTGTATTCACTTAAATTAATTTTTATTTGGATCTGCCAATCTATACAGTGAATATACAACTTTTAATTCCAGACTTAGGAAGTTTGTGAACTTGAATCTGGCTCATGAGAAAAAAAGTATAGATTTTTGAAAAATTATTGAGTAAAACTGATCCTGAGAAGAAAGGCCTGAAACACTCCAGTGGTTAACCCGACATCAGTGAGACTCTCTCAAAGTAAATTTTGTCAGTAGTTTTGTAATTGTTCGGCGCCTGGTAACAATAATATTCAAATCAATCAGGCATCATCGTGTTTTGAACTTGAATGAGTCGCTAAGCTCTACTCTAAGCCATCCTGCTTCGAATACTTTATATTTAAAGTAAGTTTGATTCAAGGGATATTAGGCGACTCAGGTTCGAATCCCGACGATGACTGATGAATTTTTTAAAAAAAATATCTTCATTATGATCATGTGTTAGAGTCCTAGCCGTCGATCATGTGAAGAATGTGTAACTAAACGCTGGTTAGTTTCCTTCAATTGTTCCAATGTTTTACTCAGAAGTTCCCCTGTCTTCTGTGTTTGGCTCAAAATTACAAAGATACAGAATTGAATATTGATATGGCCACAAATTCGATACGGATCGACTGATGATTATCGGTGATAAATAAATCTTACTAACTTATTGCACATTGTTATTTGTAAAAATTCCATAGTGCATAACCTGCACAGTTTTTCTTCTATCCTAGGCATTTGCTGATTTTTTTTTGGACAAAAATTTTTCTTATAACTCGACCTCACATTAAAAAATGATTTTTATTTGTTTTGGAGAAGTATGCTAGCATCGGTAGTATGGTAACAGTTTTCTGAAAAATGTTCTAAATCTTTATATCGACTAAAGTTCAAATGTTCAAAATGCCAATATTAAATAATAGCAGCAAAAATACACGTGTAATAAAAATACAAATAAAGGTAATAATGATACACAAACAAATTTAAATTTATGCATGAAATAAAAATATTATTGCTAAAGTCTAAATGACACAGCAATAAATCCTGATTTTTTTTTTCATCTACAAAATATAGATTGACAAATATGAAATAATATTATAAAACTGAAGAACTCAAATATGAAGAATCAAATAAAAATGTAAGAACTTTGGAAGTAAATTGAAATAAACCTTATTTATCTGAAATATGTTTTTTGTTTTTTTTAAATAATTAAAGGTATTGGCAAATTAAAATTATTTTATCAATTTAAAAAGTACAGATAATTATAATCAATTTTTGCTAAATGTATCTATTTATTTATTTATTATTACTTCAAATGCGCTTGAAATATAAGTAATATAAATTTTAAAAAGTTTTGCTAAATTTTCTTCGATAATTATTAATTTTGAAAATAGTTTTTTATTCTGCGAAAACAATTCTTTTTAAACTTTTTCAGCTTAAAATATAACAATAACCAATGCTTACCTGTAAAAGAAGTTATTTACAAACAAATTCAGTTAATTTCCATCTCTATTCTAAGGAATTAGAAGATCGAATTTGGTGTTTACAGGATGAAAAAAAAAATAAGAGTGTTTTTTTCCGAGACATGCGCAGTAAACGGGTTACGGATTTGTGCGGATGATGATGCGATAGTAAGCTTATGACACGCATTTGGGATTTTTTGAATTCTTTTTATTCCTTTTTCGATTACAACATGGTAGACGGGAAACGCAAACGATAATTTCAAAACTTTTCTTTTCCAATGACTTGCTGTTTGTTTTGAATGCTCTGATCATTAATAACAAATATTTTCATGGGCATAAAGTTTAAATGACGATGCAAAACTCAATTAAAAAGATATTGAATTACGGATACAAAAGCCGGTTACGCTACTGATTCTTACTATTTCAGGCATTTTTTCAGGATGTCATGGAACAATAAAACATCATCTGTTTAAGGAATTCATTGAATTGTTATATAATAGATACAAACATGATACTTTATACGTAATTTAATGAGTACATTAGAATTTTCATATTAAGCTGTTTGTTTTAAATATAATTACTTTGATGCTGTCTCTTAGTTTACCTAACAGGGGGACCAATGAATCCACGCAGAAAATGAATAATTAATGTTACACAGGGTGTCCACTAAAGTCCAAACCCACCAAATTAATTGCCAAACGGCTGAAGTTATGGTTACAAAAATAAATAAATAAAGCATCGAAGTATACAGTAAAGTGGATATCTGATAGAATATAACCGTTTGCAGCATCATCTGGTGAAAAATCACTGAGTAATCGTTCCGCTTTACTATCTCGAAAAAAATTCGAGATACGGTGGAAAAAGCTAACGACAAAGTTATAAAGCAAGGGTTCCAAACCATACCATGGGTAGAAAAATTGCGAACAATTAAATATATGCTTTAAGTCTTTTGTTCTTTGGAATAATCTCTTTAAGGTACCTTTCTGTATCTATACTTAATCGATACTGTGCAAATACTTTGTAATTCACTTTCTCCTATCTTATTCTGTTTTCGAGTTGCGATCACTAACTTCGCATGCGCCAAACCACTATAGCACCATCCCTGCTCTTTCGATTCGCATTGTTATTCCGTTATTTTGTTTGTTATTGTCATATATCTAGATTTAGACATAAAATACAAGTAAAGTAACTCTAGCTCTAATTTATTTACGCAACTTAAATATTTTCGTTAAACTCAATGTCATAAGTGGTCTCTCTCAATAATTTATCGATCATTTTATCATTTTTGGTGTTGGTAATAATGAGTACTGATACATAAAGTAAAAATATCAAAATTAAAAAGATAAATAAAAAAAAAAAACTTCGGCACTAAAGCATTTTTCTTATAATTGTAAAGTTTGATAACGTATTTTTTTTTCCAGACATATTCCAATCCTTTCCATTATTCAGTGTAAATGAGATCCAAAAAAACTTACATTCACATGAATTTTCTATCTCAAAATATTTTTGTTAAGACTCTGGTAGGCTAATTTTTAAACTTCTGAGTGTTCCTTCATAATATCAATCCCAACACATTTATATACAAATCGAACATTTCGGTGGCCACTTACCAGCTTAACATTAACCTCTGTTGGAAAGCTTTAGCTCACATTCAGAATTTTTATTTATGTCATATTCTTCACGAAATTATTAGTCTATTACTACAATTATTAGTCTATTACTATCCAACAATTCAAAACAGCTTTTTTCCCCTTCTTCAAGAGAATGTACTTTGCTTTTAATAATTTTCGTAAAATCATTTGGTCACGATAGCCTGGTTGGTAGAGAGCTGAACCCCCGTTCATGAGAACGGGAGCTCAAATCCAGCAGGCCGAAGTCACCCCGTGTAGTAAATGGTGACTGGTGCACGTTAAATCTGTCTGGTCACAAAGTCCTCCATGTTACTATAACAAATTATACCTCTGAGGGTACTGAATTGGAGATTGATCGTTCTCTGGTTCAGGTCAAAATTATGATCTGTGGATGAATGAATGGGTCCGCTCTATAAACGGGTCAGAATTCGAATTCTTGTCCATAGATGGCGCCACTGGTAAACAAGAACAATCGCACCTATTGCCTTAATGGTCTACGACAACATCAGCATCATAAAATTTCTTAAAACTCAACTTCTGAAAATTAATTTTATGAAATTATTTAGAATAAAAAATCTCTGTAGTCTTTAACTTTTCGACACTGCATTTTAACTATTTCTGACTTTATAAATTGATTAATAATAGAGGATTCTCATTGCTTTCCGATTTAAACAATATTTTAGTTTTTTCTTATTTACATAGTTGACTTAATACCTTGGGATCCTAATTTCGTCGTGAATTTGAGAAAATCGAAATAAAGTAGATAAAAAATACCTTCAATTTCTATTAATGTCAGAATTCAAGTCATTTATTTTTTTATGTATTCTTTTTTAAAAAATATTGACTAAATTTTTAAATAATTAACAAGAATTGAATAATTTTTAAATGAAACCTAATATTATTTTTTTAAAAATATTTCCATTTCAAGAACCAGTACACACCGGCTGAATCTGATTTCAGTGACATGGGACTTAAGTGGACATCTTGAATAACTTTTTCATTCACTGGTTACATTTTTTCTGTAAGATTGGCAAAAGTTGATGTACAGAGCGAATCGAATTTTAAAATTAATCCGATTTTTCAGGAACTATTTGACCAGCATCGCTCAAATTTTGTATTTTGCCATTTAAAATTACAATCTTTAAAATGATGAAAAAATATATACCTAGCAATTCAAAATTTTTTCGACTACTATTTACTGAAAGTTATTTTTTGCGGGAAAGTATCTTTGGAAAAACAAATTTTATATTTGCATTATACAAATTTAAATTTTAAAAGTTTGTGCAAAACTTTTTCAATGCGCTTAAAAAGTTTTTGAGTTATAACGAAATACGTAAAAAATAAAATTAACATTAGGGGGTGCAAGCTTAGGACCGCTCTCCTGACCTAACTATTGGGACCATATTTTCGAGATAGCAGCTACCTCCTACATTTTGGGGGTCAGAAATCTGAATCCGTCGAAGAGGAAAAAAATGTATATTTGTTCAAAAGAAGTGCATTTTATGTCCAATTTCGGCTCTAATTATGATATTTGAGTTCACCGTCTAGAAACTATTAAGTATGAGTCCTAGATAGTGAAGATCCGAACATTACATCAAGTTATTCAGTTTTACATCAAGTTTACTTTTTTGCGCACTGTACAGGCCCATGCACATTAAGTAGAAATTTGTAAAAAAAGGTTTTTAAATTGCAAAAGTAACTTTCTAGTTTTCTTTTTACTCTTCATTAACATATTTCATTTTCAAAATTTTAACAAAGGGGGCATGTTATAAATAATGTTTTTTTTTTTAATCAATGTTTACATTCAATTTTTCTCTGTATAGTTTCAACTCACTAGCCCCCCTCTACCCTATGTGCTACTGATAAAATTTATAAGTTTATCAATTAATAAGGCATTTTAAAAAATGCCAAAACTGGCTGTAAAAACCCTGTATTTTACTTTGTTGAATATGTTAAATTTTGTGGTAACTAAGCACTTGCGGGAGGTTTTATGTTTCTGCTTTAATTGGAAATAAAGTGCAGCTGAAGCACTTCGAATACTTGTAGAAGTTTGTGGTGACAATGCTCCAACAGATAAATCTAGGGAATGGTTTCGACTTTTCAAGAATGGTGAATGAAGAAGGGTGTTGTATACTATGAGCTGCTGCAACCTGACGATTTCATTACGGGCGATCTATATAGGCTACAATTGATTCGTTTGAGCCGTGCATTACGAGGAAAACTTCCGAAATACGAGCAAAGACATGACAAAGCTATTTCTTCTGCCTGTTAACGGTCGGCCTCATGTCGCAAAAAATTATTTGGAAACGCTCAAGTGGGATATTTTACCGCATCCATCGGACATTGCTCCTTCTGATTACTGGTTGTTCCATCGGATGCAGCACGAATTCGCAGGTCACCGATTCACATCTTTCGCAGAAATCGAAAATTGGCTCCTAACTTGGATCGCCTCAAAAGACGAAATATTTTTTCGAGATGGAATTCGAAAATTGCCAGAGAGGAGGAAAAAAGTAGTAGCCAGCGATGGACAATACTTTGATTAATCTGTTCATTCATTTTGTTCTGAAATAAAAAATGCATTTTTGACCAAAAAAGAAACGGAATGAACTAATTTGTACTCCCAATACTTTAAATTGGGCTAAAAATGCCAGGTATTCCATAAAAAGAGGGAAAACCACATTTTACTAAAACAGGTTGAAATTGAATGAGCAAAGAGTTTTAGAATCATTCACTGAATGAAAATTTATGTCTCTACTTTTGCAGTTATAGAAATTATTTTGAAGCACAATGTTTCCGTTACATTAAAACTAAAAAATTATGTTTACAATGTATCCTATAAAAAGGCATATTTTTTTTAAAACCTTCCCAAGGGGAAATAGTCTCTAGGAAAAATTATCAAGAAAAAAGTTGTTACGTCAAATTTTTTCAACTATGCAGTGAAGGTAATGAAAAACATAAATCAAAATATAAGTTACAGAGAAACTAACATTAATTCTAGATTAGATGAAAAACAGCAATAAAACTAGGAGCAAAGTAGGTTCAAAACTTTATTTCTTTCTAAATACATAATATATGCAACATTTCCAATAATGTTATGTAAATAAAAAATAAACAACCAGCTTTTCGCAATTTTGTGCTCAAATCAAACATATAACATTATAACAGTACTTTTAACAATTCAAATAATGATAGGCCCCTAAAAACTGTACTTATAATTCAAGAATAAAATTAAGATTTTCAGATCATTAATAAAAAACATGCATAAAATTTAAACATTAATTGGTAATATAAATTAATAATTACAGGTGCTTAATAACTTGAATTAAAATATTCATAATTGGACAACCTTAGAGTAATAGTGAATTAATTGGAGAAAAAAAGCACAGGGACAAAATAAGCGTAGTTCCATATTTAACTTTAATGGTAATAAAAAATGTAAAAAATTTCTTTAGTAAAAAAAGAAATGATGTGCAATCAGTATGTCAGCACCATAGAATGACAAAAAGTAAAACCCGCATAAATATTTTTCAGAATAAAATACAGAACAAATTAGTTGGAAGTGCTTTAAAATACAAGGAGATGAGGGATTTTTCTTTTCTTTGAAAAAAAAAAGAACAATTTTTGTGCAAAAAAAATATATATATGTATTATTCAAAAGTTTAAGTAACAGCATAATTTGTTTTCCCTATATTTTACATTGCTCAATTTTCATATTTATCTTTTCATATTTACAAAAAATAAAATAAAAACATTGCCAGATACCAAATGTTATTTTGAAATTTGTATCAACCATTGTAAATTAGAAAATATTACAAGAAGTTATAATTTTTTGAAACAAATTATTTTTAATTCCATATTTTATTAACTTTTACAGTTATTGCAGTGCAGCTGTATTGACGTAAACTAATAAAATGCCATTTTTTTTAAATGTTCAATCAACACCATAACTTTATTTCATTATAAGCAGTCCTTTAATTACGAAGGAACCACTACTAATTTTAGAGAAATACTAATTTTGTTCATTTTGACTTACAATAGCATTTTGTAGCATCAATATCACAATTTCTGACAGTTCGGGATGCTTGCGTATTAGTAAATCCAAACCACTAAATGCATGCACAAAAAATAGCACTTAAATAGGTTTCTCTTATATTTTAAAAACACATTATAGATGGCAGAGGAAAATATTTAAAAGTTAAAAAACATGCCCAGGACAAATATATTTCAACTAAACATAATATCTGAAAACAATTTTAAAATATGAAAACATCACTGATAACATTAAAATTTAAACTATAATAGATTCAACAATGTTAATGATATGTGTATTTACGCAACAAAATTTGACAAAGCAAATAAAAAAAGAAAAACAAATGATTAAATTTACACGACATGCTATTCTAAACACAAAGAAATACAGATCAGTCTCACAAAGTTTTAAACACAACTGTTTAATGACTATTATACCAGTGGTCCATCCTTAAGTCATATAAAAATGCATATTAAGTTGACATGTTAAAATGATAAATACATGAAATGCAAGTAATGATACATGAAGTTATTTATTACTAAATTCAGCATTTAATTAAAGCAATCTTTTAAACTGCCGACCACTGCTCAACAGAAAGGAAGAATACACATGTGTTAACTATTTCATCTATTGCACTAATCACACAAATACCTAAACTATTACTAATGCACTGATGAGAAATATAATGCAATGTAATACATCGCTTATTTTCTACTAAAATCCAATAGTCAACGCACATGATAAATTACAAAGGGTTGAAAGAAATGCCACAGAGAACATTTGGCATCGTATTTTATAAATACTTTATTCTATAAAAGATTTATAATACCATATAATATACTTATTTTATTTTTTTCTTTACACATAACACACTATAATTAAGCTTACAAATATGTGCTTTCAGCTGTGCTCTTTTTATCAACCAGATCTTTGATGTCACACATGTTTAAACAGGGGGTAGCGAGATACAATTTCCATTCAGATCAATTCTACGAACACAAAAATAAAGTACTAAAACTCAATGATAAAATGCAGAAAATTGTAGTGAAAGAGTGACAAATATTAACATGCTGCAGGTCTCAGATGTTTTTAATTTATCTGTGTTTTTTTTTCTTATATCTTAATCAACTAGTAGTTCAAAATGAACACTTCCTAATCTGTCTCCTCTGTCAAAATTGATGTTCTTAGCCCAGGCACGGCACTCAATGTTGACGAGCACGCCACGGTTGATGTGGCTGAATTGCGCAAACACAAAAGGTGAGTTATAGACTTGCTGATTCATAAAGGGAAAATAAACGGATGAAATACCCTGGCTGGGGTGGTATTCAACTTCTCCAATGTTATCTTTATCTGCTGAATTCTAAAAGAGTGACAAAGTGTAATTAGTAAACTATAAATGAAATATAACATAAACTAAAATGTACACATCAATGAAAGCTGGATTGACAATTGAACTTAAGAGAAGAGTACATCAGATTTGCAATAACAGAAAGTAACTACCTGAAATTTTTTTAGTGCTTACTTTATCTTTTTATGCATTCAGAATATAAATAAAAAACTCATTTTTATGCTCAAAAGTAACATTTATAAAATTTTAAGAGAGAAAGAATTTTTCTTTTGTCTAATTAATTGTTTTCACATTAACACATAGAAAAATGTATACAATGAAAAAAATTACATATTCCTCCTTTTTCGTACTTTACAAGTTATCATACACAAAAAAAAATTTAAAACCATGAAATCTACAGCAATAACAGAAAAAAGATCGATGATAATATCATATGTATTATATATGATGAAAGCACAACAAAAAGGGATTAATTAAATGTATATTATGATATTCATGTGTTGTAATAAATATTATTGTATTAAAAATATCAAAATTTAAAAATATATACGGAAATCAATAGTGATCATTGCGGAGAAATTCCGTGTACAGGGTATCTGCTACATTTTAGGTTTTCAAATCCATGGCTAATTCCAAAATTTTTTCATGACTTAACGAAATTACTATTTTCTCCGACAAAAACACAATGAATTAAAAAAAGCATTATAAAAACACTATATAATGATAGGTATAACCAAAACTGTTATACTCTGCATCTTCATATTTATAGATTTTAAATTTAAAAAACAGAGTAAAAAAAAGTTGAAGCAATAANAAATTACTATTTTCTCCGACAAAAATATAATAAATTAAAAAAAGCATTATAAAAACATTATATAATGATAGGTATAACCAAAACTGTTATACTCTGCATCTTCATATTTAAAAAACAGAGTAAAAGAAAGTTGAAGCAATAAATAGCTGGAAAAAAATACAAAAGCAAATAATGTTTTTCTTTTTTTCCACAGAATATTCTAAAGATACTTTTTTTGTTCACCAGAAATGAAAGAAATACTTCAGATTTTTTTGTTCTCATTTCAGAATTAAAAAAAATTTGGCAATGACTAACTTGCTTCAACTAGAATTTTAAATTGATAAAATAAAAAAAAAATAAAATTTCAGAAATTACAGATGTTTAAATGATAATTTGCTCTAGAAATGATACGATTTCTTTCATTTTTTTTAAAGAACACCATAATTATTAAAGAACATGATAAAAAATTTATGTTTTAATAAAATATGAATGAGTAGGGAGATTGTTACAAATTCAGATATTTGGAACTCCATGAAATCGGGGGTGAGGGTGAATTCCATTTTAAAAATTAGATTTTCAGGCAACCTAAATCCATGACTGTCCATGATTTTTTTTTTTCAAAAAAATTGTTAAAATCATGACATTTCATGAAAAATTTTGTTCAATACCGAAATTCATGATTTTCCAGACAGGCGCATACCCTGCCCATATCATAATATTATCAGCATTTTCAAAAATCATGTGGAAATCAACAGCAATAACTGCCAAAAAAGCCTGATAGAAACGATACATGGATTTTGCACAAATCAAACATATCAAAAATTAATTTATTCAAATGTATGATTTTGATTGTCGTAATATTATTAGAATTTTAAAAACCATAAGAAAATCAATTAACTGCAAAAGAAAAAAATTTCAAACATGGATTTACAATGGAGTTGAGGACGTTGAAAACTGATTACTGAAATGCAAGACTCAAAATTTTCATGTCGTAATCTCACATTAAAACTATTTAAATCTAGTCAAATACAAAAAGAGGGCAAATATATCACAATGCTTAAATATTTCTTCCGTTACAAATCAGAATTTACAGCAAAATTGCAACTCATTAAACTAAGTTTTAAAAAAAAGCAGAGAAAACAGCATTTTTTTTAAGCAAACTATCTTTCAAATGTTTGCCATTTTGGAATTACTTTTTAGATTATGAATTTTATACTTTTGTGTTTGCCTCAGTAGTTCAAGCCAAACTTATAAAAAATTTTTGCTGTCTTGTGTTCTCAAAGTTTATCTGAAGGTTTTCTCTAACAAATCTACTTAAAAAAAAGTCGTTATGGCACGTTAATGAGGTGGTGCTGGCAAAAGCGGAATAAATGTCTCGTTAACGAGATTTAGCGTTAAAAAATAAACTTTACATTTTAGATTAACAGAGACACTAACGGTAACAGGACTAACAAAACTCTGCGAATTAGCGGAAGAATCACATGCCAGTTATTTTTGAAGTTCAAAATACAGAGGGTGAGAAGAAATACCTTGAAAAGTTGAAAACCAAATATTTTGTGCCTAACAAACAGCAGAGTCATTTAAAGGTATAAAATCTTGAAAATATGAAACACAATGTGCGATCTTAAAACATGTTAATAGTGTTGGAAAATGTAAACATATAGATGGGCCGTGTTGTCCTCCTTGCTGTTTCACTTCCTGTTGTCTCTCAGATAGTAGGAAGTGGGCGTTTTTCGAATTAATTATGTTCTGCTTTGTATAGAGTTATGTCCCTCTCTTGCAGAGTTATGTTTAGTTTTGTTGTGTAGCTTTCTTTCTTTATATTTAAAGTTGCATATTCTTCAATAAACATAGTTGTACAGTTCTCTGTGACTTGAATTCTTCATTTATTATAGATGTCTGCAATATCTGAAACTTAATAAGTTGACTCTTATTTTCACCAAATAGGAATCGTGATGCGTGATTTAAAATCACCTGAATGTAATTTTAAATCAGGTTTGCATTGGAAGAAAAATCCGTAAAAACTACTATTTTATTTTCTTGGGAATTCCAAAAAGACAAACTTTATTTGAAGAGGCAGATTTTTTTCTTTTTCAGTAATGGTAAAAAGCTTTCTGCGATGGTGACTAATTTTAAAGGAACAACGCAAGTATACATTACAGGTCTGCCAATGGCCCAATTCATTTTCATTTAGTACAGCTTAGAAAAAAGAAACATTGACAAAAGACAATTAAGACTTATGCATTCCTAAAATAAAGAGGAAGAAATGGGACAAAATATCAGTAGATAAAATGTATCTTAAAGCAGAAATCTTATACCTTTACAAACCTGTTATAAGAATAGAGGTTATTACTGATTATGTTTCAGTTCATTCAAAAATCGAGATATTTTAATGCGTATTAATATTTTATATTATATGTGTTTCAGTTATTTCATGTCACTCGGCATATGTTCTTATGCTTGAATCTTTTGTCATTCGTTGACTGATTTTTACTATTCAGTTCCAACATTTGGTTATTGTCCAAGTTGAAGGATTACCATTCAAAAATCTCTTCCTTTTGACACACTAGATGTACTTTTGTCATTACCTATCTAATAAAATCACGTCAAAGATTTTCTCAACTATGGGATGGGGGAGTATATTATATATAACTTTAAGTTATATATAGTAAGCATATATATAGCAAGATAGCATTAAATATAGCAAGAGGGTTTTTTTTTCATCATAACAATTTGCATTTGACAAAAATATTAGATTATAGCTCTTAACCAACATTAATTATAAAAAATGAAATAAATTTTTAATTTTACTTAAATAAATTTTATAAAATAAAAAAAAATAATTTTCTTAAAATAACTTAATGTTCAATATTACCAAAATAGTAATTTTTAATTCCCAGTTTCAAAACATTTACATAAAAAAGTACACATAATACAAAAGTAGTGATCGGAAAACTTGCATGTTTGAAACAAAAACATATAATTAATAAAATAATTTTAATTCAGTTCAAAAAAAATTGTAAATATGAATTAAAATAAGGTATTGATAAAGATTGAATCTGTTTTAGATCTACATTGCTATGTTTGTTAATTTTATCTTAATATTTTTAAATTTACTCTTCTTAATGAAACACTAGTATCACATTGTTCAGTTCAACAAGTTTATTTACATAAACTTAATCAAAGAGTGCTTAAAATTAAACAAATACTGTTCCTTTAAACTAAAATTCAGTAGTTCAAATGACTATTATTCCAGTTGCCATAAAGGTTTAAGCTTATTTTGACCTGATTAAATAATTTTCCAAAAACTTATACTGTATATATACAGGGTGATTCTAAAAAGATGGGCAAAATTTTAGGAAGTGATAGTGCACACCCAGGCAAACAATTTTTATCATAGAATGCACGGTCGAAAACAAAACATAAAACCTTTATAGGACATTAAAAGTTACATTCTTTTATGAGGCAAAAACACACAAAGAATGATGAAATTAAGTTATAAAAGTAAATTTAATGACATGTGATTACAATAAGTGTTCAAAACAATGGCCGGCATTGGCTATGCACACAGTACAACAACAAAGAAAAGATTGGCGAACATTCTGAAACACACCAGTCATATCACGAACTTCCCATGCAACGGCCGAAAGCTTGGCGACAAGTTCTTCTGCAGATTCAATGTGAGTCTCATACATAAGAGCATTCAGCTGACCCCATAAAAAGAAATCGATACATGAAAGATCTGGCTAGCACAGTGGCCAAGTTATAGGACCACCTCGCACAATCCATTGGTTTGGAAAGGTTACATCCAGATAGCTTCGCACTTCTCGTACATAATGAGATGGTGCTGCATTCTGTTGGAACCAAATGCATAGACAAAATGCATATCGGCTTTTTCCTAATTAAAGAAGGGCAACATCTTCAGATGCGTTACTACCGCGATTGACAATGCACTCTCGAATCAGCAGCTTTAATGTATGAATCGTGACGAAAATTTTTATACGAGCTCTTCTTCCCATAACATGCAAATAATAACTTGCAGAGCGGTAACTTGCAACAGGAATGGAGCTTTCATGTTTGCATGAAACAACTTTCCAAATGCACCAGCACCTTTGCGTTTTGTTTTCGACCATGCACTCTTTGATAAAAAATTGTTTGCTTGGGTGTGTACTATCACTTCCTAATATTTTGCCCATCTTTTCAGAATCACCCTGTATATAAAATGAAGATAAAACAAAGGAAAATTACAGACAAATGAAAAAAGGGATGGAAAGGAAAATAATAAAAAAAATAACAAACTGGGAGGAGGGAGAAATTTTTTTTTTAAATTCAAAAAATAAAAGATTTCGGATTTAAAAAAAAAAANTTTTTAAAAAAAAAAAAAAATAAAAAAAAAATATCCTTTCTTTTCCTCCTCCCAGTTGTTTGTTATTTTTTTATTATTATTTTTCCTTTCCCCCTTTTCTCATTTGTCTGTAATTTTCCTTTGTTTTATCTTTATTTTGAACTTATCTTATGAGTTCTGTTTACTTGTAGCTTATGCAATCAAAATAATATCAAAATGAACATCATAATCTAAAGGTGGAATACCAGAAAGTCAAATAATTAACTAATCATGAAGTATCAATGTCATAAAATAATTTTTTTACAGTATATAATTTTATACTTCAGAAAAAATTACTTGCTGATTTAAAAAGTTAAAACAAGCTTACTTCTCCAAGGCATGTGATGTATACTTGGTCCTTAGCAAATTCTTTTGTTAAATGCTTAGCCAAATCAGCTGGTGGTGTGTCATATGTATCTGGAATCCAATCATAAATCTAAAGGGGGGAAAGCATTTAATGGTCATTACACCTTTAATTAAAGGAATCGATCAAGTCCCACCAAATAAAAGTATTTACAAACGTGTAAGAAAAATAAATCTCTAGTTTTACCCAAATATTAATATTTTTTCCAATTGGAATAAGTTAAAGATCTCGGAATAATATTATGGGCCAAAATTTTTGTTCAAGTTTCAAAACTTTCACTTCAATTTTTTACTTGATAACAGCACTAGATAAAGTCAAAATTACAATCCCTTTACACAGTTAAAGGGAATCAAATGAAAGTGTACTTTTCAATGCATTGATTAGAAGATTAAAGGTAGAAAAGAGATACTTGAACTATTAATGGATTAGAATAACTTTAAAAAAAATAATAATTGGACTTTTCGCAAACCATGTTTCTCTCAAGACTATTTAGTTAATAACTTTTAACTGCTATCATTTAGGTTAGTATTATATAAAATCTTTGCACTATAAAATTTACAAACTTGCAGAATTTATTTAAGTTAAATGCTTAAATTCAAAAGTTGAAACAGATACTGTAATACATTTTCCTAATTTGTTACATCTTAAGAATAATTCATTAAATTTTATTACACAATGGGAAAAATTTCGATTGTTTGATCAAAACTTAACAAGAGGTTTAGGTAATAGAAAAATACTGGTTAAATCTAGATACTAAAAATTAAAAAAAATTATTATTTATTTCAAAAAATGAAAAATTATAGTACATACATCTCTATTTTGTTTTTATTAAGTACAGAAATTTCTATGAACAATGGAAATAAATTTAAGAAAAGCATTCTTTAGCAAATTTCACCAGCAAGAAGTTTAACACTCAATTTATTTTATCCATATAATCCGGAACATTCATCATTTGCTTTTATTAATAACAAAGAATTTAAATTAATTTAGATTCTTTTCCAATAATCACATCAGTGTTATCCTTGAAGGAGAATATTGCATCGATATATAGTCTTATTTTTAATTTTAAAAGTAATTAAAATTCTGGGATTTTGATCAGTTGTTAAAAATGAACACACTGATACTAAATCTGACTTTTGACACTTACCCTATTGAGTTTAACAATAACGCATGGTTTGCCTTCTGGATAGCCATACTGTCGCTCTGGGGAGCAAGGGTATTCTTTTCCAGTTTTGACTTCAAAATGGCAAGATTTCTCTTTTGTGGCATGCTCTGTTGTGCAAGTTTGAACAATTCCCCCAGTATCACGTTCAAAGTAAGCTAAAAACAAAAAATTAAAATTTCTATATAAAAGAAAATAAGTGATAAGTCTTTTAAGTAATAGCACTAAAACATTTCACAAAAACAATAAGCAGGGTGTCAATGTCTTAAAGCAAAATGTAAATCACTCGATTAATCTTTGATTTAAACTAGAAAAGAATAGAATTCTAAAATTTTACTGATTACCAGTTCTTGGTAACCCATAAAATTTTATTTATTATTATATAGATAGAATCTGATATTGTGATACATTAAATTTAAACAAATTAAATTTAATATAAGACCAAAAGAGTTAAAGTTTTTTACAACTACTTAAATTATGTCACATTTTTTTAAAGACCTATTTAATTATTTGATTAGGAATTTTAAAAACCTATATATCATATTATTTAAGAGTCAAATTATATATTCAAACTTAACAATATTTAATTATAAAAACTATTATATAATTTATTTATAATAGTGAATGCAACAGGAGCTTTTTTTTAATATGTAGCGTATATGTTTAGCATGCAATTTTCTAATTGAATTGATTATTTTATTGATTATCAAGCGGTAACTTTATGATATTTTTAAAAATTTTCAAATATAATTATAAAACTAGGTTTTACTATTCTCATTAGCACAAAACATCAAAATTAGTTTAATTTTTTAAGAATGTCGTAAAATGTTCCCATGTTTTGAAGTTTTTACTTACTTAAAAAATATATATTAAATAGTTTGAAAATTAATAATATTTTTTAAACTAGATTCCAGATAAAAACTGTTTTGATACTTGGCACTTCCTTTCAAAAAAGTTATTTCTACTTCACTTTATCCACCAAGCAGAAATTAAACTATAAAAGCATAACAAATAAATGTTTTAACATTAACCCCTTCCTTCTCGCTCCCGTGATATTGACGGGCTGGATGGAGAGTTCAATAGCAATGCGCCAATAAGAAAAAAACTAATTCATTTCTTTTGCCCAGGAAAAGATTTTATTTCACATTTTACACACCAGATGGCAGTACGAGGATATTTGTAAGGTAATTGTAGATAGTTTATTTTAAACTAGATGTTAGCACTATTCAAATATGTAATACAAACACAAAAGCAACAAAAAATTAGGCACTTTTATGACAGTTTTCTTGAAAATTAATCGATCGTTAAGGGGGTTAACACTAAAAAGAATGAACATAGCTGTATACCTAAAAAGACCGTTTTTGCCTTTCTCAGATTGTTTGAGCATTAGACAACCGAAATCTTAAAATAGAATCATAATTTAATAAAAATATATTATAGACTAGATCATCAAAATATTAAAGTTTATTACTCGATTTGGTAAACAAAAGTATTTGATTAAAGAGAACATTGGCTTTTCAATCATACGTATTCATCAGTTTCTCAGATAATTCAGTTTTCTTTTCTCCATAAATAATAATTAAAGATATGTTGAAGTACTCTGGGTTTTTTCATTCATTTCTTTTAATGAAACTGAGATACCTTACCTTATATATGCAAAAGGGTACCTTATACCCACAACTACCTGGGGTATTGATATGCCAAAATATCTAAAGGATCCTTCCTGTCATTCTAGGTAAAAGGTTCCTTTATAACACTAACACATAAATGATTAAATTAGCATTGAAATTGGATCAAATTAGGAAATGCCAGAAATACTGAATACTTTCAGGAAGTTATTTTTTAATTCAAAGATTAATAAAAAACAAGAGAGTTTAAACTGGCTCCAACTGTCTTTAGTGTTAAATATATGCTTAAAACATCAAAAAATTATCTTACGTTTTAAGTACTCATTGATATTTTGAACCCAATAATCGGTAGTTTCATTTCGAGTGGCATTAAACCAGATGAGGGTGCTGTCAATGTTGGCATTAGGTGGTGATGGTCTGAATCCTAAACCTAAAAAAAGAAAATACAGAGTTAAGAAAAATATTCTAATACATTTACTAAAAATACGTTGCAATTATATTTAGGATTTTCTTTTTTAAATTCTAGTTAAATTACTGGATTACTTAAAAGACACAAACATTAAATTTTTAAACGTTTGTATATCAATGCATTTTTGCAGAAATATCTTCTGCAGGCTTCATAGTGCTTCAAAATAAAAATCGGGACAATTTGTGAAAACAAATCATGATATTGTGTAATAATATATTACACTGCTTTTAAAAGGAGCAAACGACAAACCGAGAAAAAGTAGGTTTAATTTGCTCAATATAATATAATAAAAGCAAATTTAATGCAAAATAACAAAATTAATCGTTCTTAATTGAATTACTTTCTTTAGAATAGAAAGTTTTAACATTTTTCAGTATAATTTTATTTATAGAGCATTGAATAACTTATAATACTTAGAGATCAATAAATTTCTCTTATAGTATTAAGTGGCTTCACCCTTTCTGCTCCTCTTACCAGACCCTATAGTTGCTTCTCATTCATTTTTTTTCTTCTTAAAAGTCAATATAACAAACAAAAACTTCATAAAAAAGTATTATTTTGTTATTAAGTGTATGACTATAATTTTATGTAAGGAAATTATATTAACATGGCAATCGAAACAAGATGAGCGGATATCTAGACTTGAAAACTTTTTACCATACAACAGTTCAAATTAGAAACTGTTTATTTCTCTTGAGCCTCTTATACTTTTAAAAATTTCACTATAAATATTAAGATAATATACCTCTCACTGTTTTTGTTATTACATTTAGTCATTTTCTTTCTTTCTTTTTTTTCTTCGTTCATGTGACATGAAGTCCAGAGCGAAGCTTAAAATCTCAAGAAAGATAAAATTTTCCTAGATAGTCATAATTTAAAGCAAAAAAGTGAGAGAAAAAAATTGTCATAACTTTCAAACAGATTGAAATTTAGAAAAAAAAACTTGTTAAGTTCACTGCTTCAACACATTAAATTCAAACTATGCAGGGCCCGCACTAAGCATTTACCACCTTGCCAAATGCAAAAAAATCGTAAATTCGGTGAATGGTGACAGATTTTCTTACTGAAAAGAAAAATGTAAAGAAAATTCCCCTCAAACAGGAAAAAAAGTCAAAAGGGATTTTTTTAAAAAGATTTTTAAACAAAAGGTAATAGTTTACAACAGTGAGACCTTCCTACATTTGAAAACTTGAAAATAAACCAATATTTAAGAAAATGAACCAAGAACCAATTGCATAACAGTATACAAAAGTTGCAGTAGCCCAAAAATGATGCCACTGAAAACAAATAATATCACGGTAACCAGAAGGGGATAAAAAAATGTAACGAAAATTATCGACAAACTGGAGATATTTCCGCATTGTGATCCGTCATGCCAACTACTATCGCCAAGGTGCTAAATTGATTTTAAACAGAAGAAGTTTTAAACAAAAACATGTATATGCTTGCACAGGGTTGTCTACAAGTTATACCTTTTAAGTTACCTTTTTTGACTTATAACTTATGAGTTTAGTTTTCTGTGATATTTTTGTCAGTTTCTCGCGAGCTGCCTTATCAATTAATAAAAATTACAACACATTTGCTTCCATCATAACTTCAAAAGAAAAGTATAGAGATCCAAAAATTTAATGTCTCACCTTAGAGCGGGGAGATTTAAACATAGTGATCTGAGGCTGAATAATCACTTGGCAACTTCTGGGCAGCTGCCCGAGAGTAACTAAATATGCATCGCAGAAAGGGACCAACTTGAAAGGTAAAACTCATAGTCATCCCCTGGCAAACAGCTAAATGTTTCTTTATTTTAAATTTGCAAATTTAAAATTTATTTGGCACCTTGGAGCGTCACATCTTGATACAGATATATACTCCTTAGAGTCACCAAAATACTTTAAGTTAGTTCTTAAAGAAAACTCCTGATAATAAATGCATAAAATATAAAAATTAGATAGTAAACTTTTACTTAAATTTAAGTTAATATTTGTATAGTTCTTTCTTAATTTTAGTTAACTAAACATTACTTTATGCTACCAATTTTTGCCAAGTCTAGACGTTACCTTAATACTTTTAAATATTACCAAGGTTTTATTTTATCCATTTGCATTTTAATAAAAATGTTGGAGTATTTCTCTTAATCTTGGTTAAATTTGCTTGATATAAAGAAGTTGGATATAAAGAAATTTTAAAAATAGGAATACCTTTAAATGATTATTATTTAGTTTATGAATGTAGCAAATAGTTATGGATTTAAGTTTAGTTGTCTACATTTAATGGTAAAATATATTTGGACATTTTTCACACAACATTATGCAATACTTAAGGTAATTATGCGTAAATATAAAAAAAAATGAAATTAATAAGTCTAACTTCTATAAAAACTTTATACATTTACAATTAAATCTGCTTAATTTCTATTGCAGCATTACAACATGCTTAAAAAAAATATTTGTATGAAATATATTTTAAAGTATGAATAATAGCTTTTATGCACAGTTGCCAATAAAAAGAATGCTTATATTTAATAAAAACCATAGTAAATTATACTTACCAGGACTGTTGCCTATTCTACTGCTGTCTAATTTCCATTTTGGTTGATCATTCTCTAATGTTTGGTAGAATACAACTAACATGCACGTCCAGAATGCCGCCAAACAGGCATAGAATATAATGTAGAACAAAGTGATTTTGACTGAAAAGGAAATATTGTTGATAGTTATTTGCCTTTACATAACATACAACTTTGTAAATATATACCTATCAGGGGTCTGTCCAGGCCGAATTTACTACCGTTTAGCGGTACCTTCACAAATTCAACTGCAGGAAAAACGGTAGTTTCACAAATGCAACTTAAGGAAAAATGGTAGTTTCACAAAATATTTTTTCTTACAATTTTGATTTTGTATCCCTTAAGAAACGATAAATCCATATTTTTTGTGTTGATTTTTTAATATAATTTTAAAATTTTCACAAATTATGTCTAAATTTTCACAAAATAGGTACCTCTCAGAAAAACCTAGACAGACCCCTGCCTATATTTTTAATATACAGGGGTCTGTCTAGGTTTTTATGAGAGTGGCCAATTTTGAGAAAATTTCGACATAATTTGTGAAAATTAAAAATTATATTAAAAAATCAACACAAAAATGCGGATTTATTGTTTTTTACGGGGGATACAAAAATAAAATTTTAAGAAAAGGTATTTTGTGAAATTTCCTAAAGTTGAATTTGTGAAGGTGCTGCTAAACGGTAGTAAATTTGGCCGGGACAGACCCCTGATACACAATATTCAACTTTGCGAATAAAAACAATATGAGGCATATAATTGTGCACAGGTGTAGCAAATGTCCAATTTTTCAAGGGGGACAAAATTAAAATACATAGTCGCAATAGTGGTCTAAATTTCAAACATGAGAGAAAAAATTCTTATGTCTGAAAAATTATTCATTATTTTTATTCCTTTATTTTAAAATTAGGAGAATTTTTGCAAATCTTCATAAATTTAAAATGAAGATTTGCAAAATTTTTGCTTGTCTGAAATATCGAGGGAGGCTTTTAGAAATTTTTAATTATTGAGAGGGACATACACCCATCCAAACCCGTTAACATCTATGGAATTTTTTTACTGCGACTAAAAAGACTATATTGTTGATAGAGCAATGTCTTCTCATAATGTACGACTTTGTACATATGCATATTTTTATTAATATGTATTAATCAACTATGTAAGCAAATATAAAATAAGCCATAGAACGTAATATAGAATTGCGTTATTTTGAAGAAAATATTGCTGCTGATTGTTACAGCTTTATCTCCCTGTAATATAGAGCTAGATATTTTTAATATATAATATTCGACTTATTGTAAATATTCTTTATAATAAATAATAGTACATAAATAATAAGTACAATACATAAGTATAAGTATTACATTGTAAATATTCTTTTCAGTCGAAATAATTATTCTACTTTTTCACTATATACAACTTTGCTTTGATATAAATTATCGCAATTAAAATCAATAATATTAAGATTTTTTTTTTCATTATAGCAAGGTAGTTGAACTGTAAATAACGTTTTATAACGATATATTATAAGAAAAACTTCCTTACTGCACCCAACACATATTTAGAATTAAGTGGGGCATGCAAGGATTTTGTAACAGTAATTTAAGATAAATTTATACAATTAACATTACGTTTACCATAACTTATCGCATACAAGTGCAAATTCTTTTATATTAAAATTGCAAAGAAAAATATAACAGTTTATTCTATTAATCGAAATATTCTATATGGATACTAAAGCTTATCATTTAAATATACTTACACCAACTTAATCCAGTTCGTCCCAGACATTCTTGAGTGTCCGAATTCCAAAACATTCTTTTGAATTTCTGACACCCCGTTAGTTCCTCATGAGGTTTATAATAAGTTTCACCTTTATCTTCCATTTTTAATAAATGTTTTTAATTGAAAGAATTATGAGTTTCTATTCTAATTACAGACAGCAGTACGCACCCTTGCAGGCATCCGAAGGTGATCCGAAAATGAGGACCAATTGCGCTTGCGCAACTCCGAAGCGATCGTAGCGCTAGCTGGCGCCAGTAGTCGCCAGTAGTTCCTAATAATTAAATGGACCTCTACGGTGAAAACTGTTTTCAAAGATAAAGCTGGGTGTTGAGGGCAGACTGCAATTTAACTATTGACATTTTGCTTCTATGGTAATAATAACCGAACAATGCAGCTTGAAACCGGGTTATTTTAAACTTCATTCGTTGCATTGCTTTCATATTTTTGCTTTCTGAGATTCTACAAACTGGAGTGAATATTTTTTCAAATGCATTTTTTTATACAAATAACCTTGTATTGTTAACAAGGTTATTTGTTTCAATGGAATAGTTTTTAAAAAAATAATTATGTTTTTTTGCTTAAAATAATTGCAATTATAATAATTTGTTATTCTAAAAGCATACGTTCTAAAAGCATAAAAAATTAAATTTTCAAGCGAAATTGAAAAAAAAATAATAATTAGATAATAATGTTAATTAATAATAGAATTAGATAATAATTCATAGAATTAGTTAATAGTTATTGACTAAAGACTTTCAATTTTTAGTCAATAATTTATTTAACTGAACAAATTTCAACTGAATTAATATTATAATTTNCCAAAAAACACAATTTTTGTAACTGGGCGGGGCTACCCGACACATTTTGAAAAGAGCTGAAAAACATGTTTTTTTAAATTTCAATTTTTTAAAGTTTAACTATTCTTTTTTGGTTCATTCTTTTTGCATTATTTAATTAAATGATAAAACAATAGAAACATACAAAAATGTTGATTATTATTTAGTATTATACAAAAATACAAGCAATACTCTTTAAGTGAGCGGGGCTACCCGACTCTCCCCTATATATATGACTTATTCAAAATACATGCAGAATAAAATATGTTTTTGAAACAAATTTAATAATTAAGTCGATAAAAATCTAAAAAAAAAATTTTTTTTTATGAAAGTGTACTCTGTGAACATAATAAATTTCTTCCAGTAATTAATTTTTGAATACGTTTAAATAGAAATGAATTAAAAATGTGAAATACGATTTTCATGAAATATACCGTTCTCTTTTTCCCTCTCTTTTAATCAAATAACTCTTCTACCCCTCTCTCTACTAATATTACATTATTACACATCTCTTTTCAAGGTCATCTTAATTATGAAGTTTGACCCCAGCAGTTTCAGGAAAGCTACCCTTTTTTAAATTTTAAAAGTGATATTTCTTTACATAAAACTGTTCCTGAGTATTTTTTCCGGATATATACTTAACAGCAAATACATAGAAATATTTTATTGCCTACATGGAAGTCGTGATTTTCTGACCAGAAATGCTCTCTTGAACATTATGAAAATGTTGCTTATCATTATATTGCCAAATGTATTTTCATAAAATATATTATGCACTGCAACAACGTTATTTTCTTTCTTTCTTTTTTAAAGAAAATGAACCAAAGTTATTATTTTTATGCATAAATTTAGCTATAGTTGGATGACATTAAATTTTTTGCTTCTTCTCATTCATTTTTTTTTCATTAATTATTATTTTTATATTATTTCAGTGGAAACACTATTAAACCTTGGATATAAATAATAAAGAATAAATTGATAATTCATGATTATTTTTCTCTCCAAAACTTATTTCAAACTTGAAAAAAAGTAAAAATTCAAATAAATTCTTTTAAAAATCAAAAATATATATCCCCATTACGTAGTGTATGCAAGAAATATATTCCTCCCCCCCCCCCGTAAGAAATATATTTCCCTATTACTCAACAGAAAATAGTTATAATTCCAAATTCTTATAGGAAAAAAAGTTTTTATCTTTTAAGATACTACCAACGTTTTCTCAACAAAAAAAAAAAAATAACCTTATTATTTTTATGCATACATTTAGCTTTAGTTTGATTGAGATAGAATTTTCGGCTTCTTCTAATCCATTTTTTTTTAAACTTTATATTATTATTTTTATATTATTACACTATCAACATTATTAAATCTGGAACACTAATTTAGGGAAAAATGATAACTGATAATTATTTTTCTTTCTAAAACATGCAACAACAAAAAAAAGAAGAAACGAATTTTTTTTTATTCTTCATAAAATTTAGAAGCTAATAAAATCAAATTAAGACGGGTTGTGTCAGAAGCATTTCGAAACAGTGAAGGGAGGGTAAATAATTTTTTTGTTTATTTGTTGAGAGATTTTACAGAGCATTTATAGATTCTGCCCCACAATCTAAGATGAGCTTTATTGATTTTCCCTATGAACCTTTTAGTATAGACTGACTGCATTCGGGTTTAACAATTAACCATGTATTTTTTTAAAAGAATATGTATAATTTCAATTTAATTTTAAATTGACCCATAATCTATAAATTTACAATTCACGAACAATTTTTAATTCTGCATTTTTTCTTTCCATTAAAAATTGTCGGGAGATAAAATTGAATATTTGTTTTACATGCTTATTTTTGCAAACGTCTAAAAGTTGAAGTTTTTAATCAAAACAGAAAGTTTATTTAAGAAGAGAAAAGAGCATTCTTTTTTGTTGAAAAGCTACGCATTTTTGTCAGCATTCAACAGTAGCAAATATTTCAGATTAAAAGTTAAAGATGGTTTTCTTTACATCAGAGGTTCCCAAACATTTTTGAAACACTGCCAATCTCTTAAAAAAATTAAAAAAAAGCAACACCCTTTTTTAAACAGAGTGTTTTTCCTTTTTTAAATGTGTATGATACATTCAATATAGCAGATTTCTGCATATTAAGTACTTGCGAATGTATCTAATAACAAATGTGTTCATCATGATATTTTTATTTTTTTTACTAAATTCACATAAAAGTGGCCCATATGTAGAATTATTAGGCGTTTTCATGTAAGTAAAGGAGGGGGGGGAAACTTTGCTTTATGTATATTTTGTTTAATTTCTATCATTTATTTTAGTTTATTTTATTTCATTTTATAACTGTCGTTGATCAGACGATCCAAATTTGAATTTACGATACCAATGCTCAACTCCGTAGCCTTGTAATTTTGAACCCAATCCAGAAGACAAGGGAACTCCTGTATCAGTACCCCCAGAGGTTTTTAATTTGTTATAGGAACTAGAAGGACTTTGAGGCCCGGCAGATTTCACGTACACCAGTCACTATTCAATACACGGGGATTTTTCAGTCGGCAAGATTGGAATTCCTGTTTTCACGAACTTGTGTCCAACACTCTACAAATAAGGTTATCCCTGCCCCTCAGTCACGCATTTA
Organism: Parasteatoda tepidariorum; assembly: GCF_043381705.1. Classification (NCBI taxonomy): domain Eukaryota; kingdom Metazoa; phylum Arthropoda; class Arachnida; order Araneae; family Theridiidae; genus Parasteatoda; species Parasteatoda tepidariorum. The sequence continues at coordinate 43,904,466 of NC_092204.1, read as the reverse complement.
TCATTTTTTTTCCCTCGAAAAATTGCATAAATAAATTTAACATTTTTAATTATTACTGAACCCCGTTCCCAGCACGCTGAGCTCGAATTAATTCGCTGTCCCTTTTGAATTGCGCTTATTCATTAGGCACTATTTTATTTTAATCTAGCTTTGCATACATTATGGCACTCTTTTTAAAACAATTTACTAAAAATAGGCAATTTATTCGCACAAGAATGAATAACATAAAGAAACCTATTAAAAGAACATTTTAAAAATTTATTTAGGGAAAAACAGATTAATAATATTTTGATCGGAGAAACATTTAATATTATATATTTTTATTTAATTCTTCTACTTATTTGTTATTTCATACAAACAACTCAAATTTAAATAGATTCGAAATTGCTTTGGATTCGTGAAATTTAAGATTCATCAGACCCACACTTATCTTTTAATTTGTTATCCATTAAAAAACAATCTACTTAAAAGTGTTACAAAAAATGAGCCTGACTTTTAATATTTAAACAAGAGTCTCGTGGCCAAAAAGCATTTTAATGTTAATCTTTTATTTTATATTCCATTCCCTTTCCATTAAATATTAATATCCAAACAACATTATCGAAGTGATAATAAAAATCAGTCGAAACCCCCAACTTCTGCTGTATGCTAGGTAAAATGAAGATGATAATACCGATGAAAAGAGTTGAGTATTAATTACATTAGTTTGTTCCATTAATATGTCAATTTAATCCCATTTGAAATATGAATGTATTTCCGTTGATCCTGTTTTTTTCAAGAAGCTGAGAGTTCATTCAAGAGTGTTTTATTTTACTTATAAAAATTGTATGAAGCACATTGAAAAAAAAAAAAAACTCGAATTTATATATAATTAAAATAAAATGACAAGAGCTTTACTTACACCCGTTTAGCTACAATGCTGTTACGCGATTAAGGTCAAAATATAGATGATTTCGCAGTTAGAAGTTGAGGTCAAAACCAAAGTCCGTAATTTGTTTTCAGTTCGTTAATTCCCAATTTTTTTTTCTTACATTGTGATTTCGAAAATCATACAGCGTTGCCGCATTATTATAAAGCAGGGTTTTCCAACTTACATGAGACCGGGGGCCGCAATTAAAAACACCAGTCAAATGGAGGGCCGCAACTTTATAAAAATTTTACATAAGACTCTTATGTTTGAAGGAACATTAAATATTACTGGCAGAGTTTTATCAAGTTGTACAAAACAGAACTATTGAATTACGAATTAGAATAAGAAGTAGATTTTTACCTGAGAAATAAATTTCTTTTGCACCGATGTTACATTTCAGAGAAACGAAGAAATTTGGTTTTTTTTTTTTTTTTTAACGAAAGAAAAGTATTTTAAACCCATTTAGATTTTTTAAGAAAATTGTCAGCAAAAAAATGACAACTAATATAATTTAGTTCGTGGGCCGCAAAAAAAGACTTCGTGGGGCCGGATGTGGCCCTCCGACCGCCATCTTCTAACCACTGTTATTAAGTAGCATATTATATCTGTAATATCCATAACTTTCACCATTTATTGTCGTTTTATTTTTTTTTCCCATGAAGAATAAAAAAAAAAAATTAGAACCTTAAAGCTATAACGACGTTTTAGAAATGGGCTTTTTTGTTCATTCCCCGACTGAATAAAGATAGTTTGATATAGAATTATTGATTTTATCCGTTTGGAATTTTTCCGCCATTTGGTTTCCTCGTTCTTGATGATGACTTTTTGTTTGTGTTTATGTGGCGTGCAGCCATCAAACTGTTATCACCTTTTATGGAAATTTATTGCTGTTTCTCGTCTTCTGTGAATTCAGGCACACGGAAAGAACAGATGTAGTGGTAATCCGTAATCGTAATTAATTGGACAGCTACCACATAACTATGTATGAATTTGTAGAATAAGTTTATGCCCTACAACTGTTTAGCTATGAACAAAATAATCGACACATGAAAAGTATAATGATGGTATTTGAGAATCTAAGATAGATAACATTTAAACAAAATAAACATTTCAGATAAGACAAAAATTAAATCATTTTATCTTATAGTTCTTTTTAAAATACACTGTTTTAAAAATATGTTTTTTTTAACACAATTATTTTCTTTGTAACAGTTGTGCCTGATAGCCTGTTTTTGGTCAAAGCGGTCGAAATTTCTATTTGTAATAAAAGAGAGATAAGTTTTGTTTGCAATATTAAGGAAACAACTTGAACTAGTATTGGCCTCAACGACAGAGCTTTAGTTGAATTTCGCTCTCTCAAATTATTATGAGATAAATTCTGCTTGCATCATTGATAAGTAAATTTATATTGTTATTTAAATTTACATTGCCATCCAACAAAGAGTTCCAATTGAAATTTAAGTGCTCTAGCTATTCGGAAACTAGTTAATAGACGATAAAGTGTTTGTGATAATTTAGCAAGAAATTTTGCTTTTATTGATATGGTAGCGAGTGAAACTTGTATTGTTATTTATCAGCTGTTAGAGTTCTCTAGTTAATCGGGAAGTAGTCGACGATTTTGATTGCGAGATTTCCTCGTCACAAACTCGAAATATGACCTAGAAAAATACCATCAAATTTAAGTTTAAAAAAATTTTTGATTTTATCATAAATCTATGAGTCTCATAAACTTCAAAATTATTAATGCTTTCTATGGAGAGAAAGTACAATTAAATTACGACTTTCCGCATAGTTTATGCTTTAAAGTTGTAAAACAAATTTGTGTTTAACAAATGTTACAATAAATACAATCTTTTAATACTATTAACAGTTTGTTCAGCTGTAAAATCTAAAAAAACAAAAAAAATACAATTTATTTCATTAACTTTTCGAAATTTTTTAAATAAATTTCATAGAAAAAAGCAAAAAAAAAACTTGTTAAAGTTTGTTTATCTGAATTCAAAACCTAATTCGATGCTTAAAAGAAAAAGGCCACGATATTTTTTATTTTCAGTGTTTAGGCATGAGTACGTGGTTACGAGAAAGTAAATAAATAAACAAGATTATAATATTAGTGCTATTGGTTTTTCCTTTACAAATCGTCAAAATAAATAAATAAAATAAAAAAAGAGATTCAATAACTTCAAAACTGTATTAAAATTTAAAGAAATGGCTTGTAGTGATTAACAGTTTATCCCTTTGTAGCAAAATTTTTATTAAACATATTTTCACACTTTTTTTCATATTTTGTACTAATTTAGGTCAAAATAAGTGAAAATATAATGTTTAATATTTTAATAGTCTATAGATAAGAAATACAGCCTGAAACACCGGTGTCTTTTTCCGCTTTAAAGATAAAAGCTTCTTAATACGGTTCATTTCCAAACAATAATTTTTCAAATCTCACTTATTTGCAATTACTTTGTTCTTAGAGAAACAATTATTCTCATCATTGAAATTTCTTTTACCTACAAAATCAATTATTAATAAATATTTGAATATGAATGAAAAAAAAAACTTTTTTTCAAACTACTATTTTAGATTTTATATTTTACAACAAATATAATTTCGATGATTTAACTGATTTTTTTGGGTAACTATTAGATTGGTCTTTACAATTAAAAAATAGCATAATATTTATAATTAGAATGCATAGATAAAAGGGATACCGGTGTCCAATCTGCAACAAAGTGTTGTTTTTAGGCATAAGGTTAGTAAATGGCAGCACATTAATAAATAACATAATTCTACGACAAGTAGTTTTCTTGAAAATGCGGAAGAAAAAATCACACAAAATGACTAAAAAATTAATGCCCGCACGCGCTCAGCGAAAATTTTCTGAAATTACAGCGACAGCTGCCACGACGGCAATAACTTTTTTTTTTAATTCTAAAAGAAACAAATTGGGAATTCTATTGCTTTTTTTTTTTTTAATTTTTTCTATAAGAATTTTATGAGAGCTATTCATTTTAAATAATCAGACCTTTATTTTATATATAAAAAAAAAAAGGAATTTTTCGCAATGCACCAATCGAAAAGCACAGTATTGTACCACAGAAATTTTAGAGGAACAAAACTCTAAAACACATTAAATTTAAAAGCAGTTCATGTAAATAAATGTTCAAACGATCATGAAAGTTATTGCTAAAGATATGTCTGGTCTTTCGCTTATTCTGTTTCAATGAAACAAATGGAAACAATGACATTGATTTTTTTAGTTAGAGGTTATATGGAAGAATAATGCAAGAATGCTTGTAATGGTAGATATTTCTTTCAAATGAATGGGCAAAATGAGTTTCGTCACTGGCATAAAATGAAAGTTATTATCGCGTTCCACATCAGTCGATTTGTTCTAAATTTTTGGTTGCACTTGTTTCCTAATTGTTTCGGAGAGACAATTACGATATGCTATTTACCTCAAAAATTAAAGAAACGGCAAATATTTTATTTATTTTTTCTAAATATCTCTTGCTAAATTTAAAATTGTATTACCTAATTATTTTGTCATACGATACTAATCAATTGAGATGAGGCTGAGAATTAAAAATATTCTCAATATTTTAAATTTTTCTTCATATTTTAAAAATTTTAATCTCCTCTTTTTTTCTTTTTACTTAAAAAGAGCAGTTTAAAAGATGTGTTAGGGGGGAGTACGAGCTAAGTTCACGTAAAATACACAATTCTCTTTTTCTTGAAACAAAAAAAAATAAAAAATAAATTCTTGTGAATATTTTAAGAAAATGGAAAAAATTACATAAAAAAAAAAAAAAAATTACGAGAGAAAAGGGGTCGTTCAATATTACGTAAATGAAAAGCAAGGGTTTTGTTGTTTGCTTATTTTTGCTGATAAACCAAGAAGAAGGCCGGGATAGACTGGTTGGGCCCATGTTCAAGAGGTCGCAAGTTCGATCCTCGTCGGCTGAAGACTGGTGACAGGTGCGAGTTCAATCAGTCGGGTCACAAAGTCCTCCATGTTCCCATAACAAATCATATCTTTGGGGGTACGGAATTGGAGATTGATCGATCTCTTCATATCAAAATAACGATCTGTGGATGAATGAATAGGTTCGCCTTATAAAGGGGTTGTGACGTATGGGTGACTGAAGTCGTATTCTTGGCCATAGATGGCGCCACTGAAAAACAAGAAACACACCATCTGCTTTAAATTTGCTTGGTTTCACCAAGCAGGCTTGCTGGTATCGGCAAGTGGCATTAGAAACAACAACAAGGGCGAAGAGATTGCGTTTGAGAAATGCTTGCGTTCTACACATAAATCCCTTTATTTTTTTGAGAAAAAAAATAGTAAAATGCAACAAAAAATTAAACAAAAACATTTTTTTAAAAATTTCAAATTTGTTACAAAGTATAAATTTGAGTAGAGAAAAAGTCGAAAAAATTTCTTCAAAAAGTTTCAGAGGTGAAAAATTATAACCTTTAACGGAAACTGTAATAGTATCGTTTGGAATTTTCAGTATAAAAAAAGGCAAATTAAAACGTAAATTGTATTTTATGCAAAACTGAACTTTTTATTTGATATTAAACCTAAAGTTGAAGCAAAATCAAAGGATAGGATATTGTAATTTTCTTACTTATGCCATCATGGGGGGCAGGGGGATTTGTGATTTGCTTATTTTTGCCTTCAAGGGAAAATGAACTTATACAAAATGTGGAATGTAAGGGAAAATGAATATACAAAAGTAATATTTTAACGAAAGGAAGGAAAATATTGTGATTTGCTTATTTTTTACTAATGAGATGGAGATGGATCCGAAGTCTCAAAAAATATGCTTACATAATTTTGCTCGAATCTCTAATTAAATATTTCACTCCAATTAGGATCTTAAGTAGGATTAAGTTATTAGGATTAAGCACAAAATTAGGATTGAGTACAAAAACTGATGAAATAATAACATGAGTCAATAAAACATTGCTTTTTACATTTTCTAACATAATAAAACACTCAAATGTACATTAACGTAGAAAACAAATGAAGCACAAATAAAAAAGTTAAAACGACATTCTGTACAAGTACTATTTTTAAGACTGAAACTCTATAAAAAGAGCAATTGTCTTCCTTTTGCACATAAAAAGAAGAAAAAATTTGCAAGCTATTAGTGAATTATTCATATAATACCATATCAAATGATATAACAATGTGCTATTAACACTTGATTAATAAAACATTATTCCTCAACAAGTAATAAAAATAAGAATAAATATCAGTTAATGTTATCAAAACATATGTATTTTAAAAAGGCTTAACTTAAAAGGGGTGAAAAATGAATTTTGTAATAATCGACGCTAGTTCCAACTAATTTTTGCCTCCTCCCTAAAACAAGGTATTGTATGAGGTTACAATTCAGTATTTCAAGAGGCCTTCCATAAAAAAAAAAAAAAAAATACTTTTTTACGAATAACTATTTTAAATTTATATCATATCTCTAAATATAAACATTAATATTTAAATTGAATTTAAAAACTTTAATTTCAGATCAAAGAGGCAGAAATTCAAAAATTAAAATTTTGTAATTGGGGAAAAATTCGATTTTAATTTAACTACTCGAGTTAAATTAAAACGTACAGAGATATTCCGACAAATCCAGGTCTTGTTATTACAGTTAAGCCCTCCGGTAAACCCGGTTATTTTATTACCAAAATAATCGTCTTGGTGATTTTGTTTTGAAACTGAAAAACGTCACTGCAAAGACGTCAATGCAAATTAGTTTCCTAACAAAATGGAACACCAAGTCTTCATTTTTTCACCCCACGTGTAGAGGTCTTTGAGATTAATAAAGGTCAACAAAAGCGAACATTTTAGAAGTTGGTGGTTCACATTTGCTCACTATGTTCGAAAAGATGAGACCCTCCCAAAATATTTTGGATGAAAAAACAATAACAAAAAACAAAATTAGCGAATTCTGATTATGAAAGACTTATTTCTTTCCGTTTAAGAAATATATGACTTTTTTCCGTTTATGATAAATTGTTTTATAAAGAAATCTCTTCAGAAATTATTGTGCAAAATAAAATAACAGTTTTATTAGTTTAAACAAAAACTGATAATTTAGAGAATTTTTCAATTTGATTAAAGAGGAAACTTCTAGCTTTTACTGTTCAAATACTGATCAAAATATAACTTAAAATATGACATTTGTTACGAGATTTTATTAAATAATTCTATATTCCAACAAATTTATATTCTACGAGCCATAAATAAAGCAAATTTTTTAGCACATTCGTGCTTGAATTTTTTGTTAAATCTTTAACTTCATGAGAATATTTCAAAAATATTAGCGCCATAATCAAGCAATGATTTTTCTTTGCAAAGCAAATAAAATATTTTAACTTGAAATGCAAAAATTTAACTCGTCTCCCAGTGACTTTTTTAAATACATTTTGAAACAACGAAATAGCGAATAAATATTTTGTCCAAAAGTTCCTGATTTCCAGCGCAACTGACTCGATAATATAAAACGAGAATTAGACTTTAAGTCTTAATTTGGTAAACATTTCCGTCTCTCAAAAATATCATGATAGTTATTAATTTCTCTGACATCACTGTCTGATAAAGTGAGCTTCAACTATGCATTTTTATACATTTTTCGAATCGAATTTATAATCTAAATTCTACAAAATTCGATTATAACATCATCCTACTTTTTATTGACTCAAAAATATAAATCGGATAATCCTAAAGCCTCTTAGATTTCCATCTTATATTTATTTTCTCTGCCAGATTATCGCATTCCATAATGGATAAGATTATACTCGCTGACAGGATCTTTTAACACTTTAGAGCACTATTCATCTTTCTGTAGTCTTCCTCCAGCTTGCAATACGTCATATTTTATTTTTGTTGACCAATTCCAGCTTCCCTTTTATTGAATTTTTTTTCTTCTTATTCTCGTCTGTATTAAGTAGAAATCGGCGCAAGCAGGAAAACGTCTATTAAAAGATGCATTAGAATTATCATTCACTACAATGGAGAGAACTTTAATGTTCAATTTTTTTTGGACAATTTTTTTTTATTCTATTTTTTTTTCTCCTTCAGAAACTTATCTTGCATTATTCTCTACGACTAATGTATTATGAACAAACAAGACACTTAAAGGATTTCCTTTACACTATTTTAGTAATTGTTATATTAAAATTTTTCGTATGAGTTTTGGTAAATACATTTTCATATTTAAAGCACTGTTTTAGCAGTTATTAATGACGGAACTTGATTCTCACAAAAAAGTGAATAACAGGCAAAAATCAGTAATAATATTTTATATAAGAAAATAGATCTTTAACTATTTCAGTCATTGAAGAGAAGAAAAAAAATTCTATTGGCTCTCAGAAAAACAGATAAGAAATTTCAGTCATTATCGAATTTCAAAATAAAACGACGTCCACACGCGTGCAATTCTTTAGGAATTTTATTTGTGTTACTTAATTTCTGTTGCTATTTATAACAGAATTGTTTAATCACGCGGTCAGAGAATTGCTCTTTCAATCAAGTAAATACTAAATATCTTCTATAAACTGTGTTTTGCAATTATCGCTCTTAATAAATATTTTTACAATATTTAAAAATAAAAAAAGTAGGGATCACATTAGGAATAGCAAAGTCATATTTAAGAGGAGAAGAAACAAGACACTCACGCTATCGAAATCTGACGAATCACTAATGAGCGAGCCGAGATGAAAAAAAAGGAAAATCGGTTTTATTGCCTGATAAAATTTGGAGAGGTTTTAAATAAACGTCAAGCAAAATTCCTCTCTTGTTCCTCCGACAATCAAACAGGTTGGATATTTCCATTTCCGTTTTTATCACTAGTGATTCATTCAATTTCGATATTCTTTTATTAATTTATTATGGAGCTGCCGTGGTTCAGTGATAGAGCACTCGCCTCCCAATGAGATGATCCAAGTTCGGATCCCAGAGGTGGCTGGTCGATACGAATTCGCCCCCCGGATCTCGCCGAATACAGTGCTTAAACAAAAATATCCTCAGTGATAGACGAATCATGTGTTAGAGTCCCCTAGTCATCGGGTTAACCATGGGATGTTTTGGTGATTTTCCTCCCCATGTAACGCAAATACAGGTTAGTTCCATCAGAAGTCCTCCACGAAGGTTAGTTTGTCCCAATGCTTTATTCAGAAGTTCCCTTGTATTCTGAATTGGGTAAAAATAACAAGGCTACGACGTTCAACATTGATAGTCGCAAACTCAGAACCAGCTGTTGAACGACGAGTATAAAATAAAATATGGATCATAATTTAAATATTGGTCCTTAAAATTCATTATTAGAAAAATCATGTTGAAAATGAAATTGTGATAAAAAATACAACGTGTATAAATATATTAAATGAAAACTTTTAAATCCAGATGCAAGCGCACTATTTTGCACTATATATTTTGCACATTTATGCACTATATATTCGCGATTTAAGATTCCTAAACACAAACTTTTCACAAAATCTAAACTTTAAAATAACGAATCTCACAAATCAGATTACCTACCAAAAAATTACAAAAATGAACCCTGTTAGTGAAAATTTGGATAAACCACCGATTTAAAATCGATATAATATTCCCCTCAAAAAATTCAACGTCATCTACGTCCCTATCCATCGTTTAGTTAGAATAAAATTCCCTTAATCAGACGCGATAAACTTATTCAGAAATAGATTTAGTTACAGAATTCTAGCAAAGATGAGTAAGAGAAAAAGTATCTGAGATACATTTTTCTATTTGCAAGACTTCGCATAAATAACATTTGAAGTCCTTTTCCGTTGACCAATTTCCAATTACAGTTATCAGACATTCTTTTCCATGATAATCTACGACTGCTTTTTACGTCTGACCTCAAAAATAGACCGGGAAATAACTTGCGTCATTAGGTTATATAGCATCCATCCCTCAGGAAATGAGAGATAGTCACTCTCTAATCGGATTTTCCAATCAATCAGCAATTCTCAACTCTTACAAATTAAGAAGAACAAAAAATCAGATGCGATTATAAGCATAAATCGCTTTCAAAGAATAAAAGTGAATATGTTTCAAAGAACAAAAGTGAATATATTTTAAAGAATAAAAGTGAATAATATGAGTTGCAAATGGTTATGGGGCTTTATTTACCGGGTATTCCAAAAATATTCTACAATTGGAAAAATCGATTGTAGGAAAATAGTGGGAGAGAAAAATGTGTGACTTACTGCTTTCTACTTCGAAACCCAAAGGATTTAATCTCATCAAGATTCAAAAATAGTTACCATGTTCGTCAACATATGACGCTACTAAGAAAAACCATATAACATTGTTTTCAAACTAAACCATCAAAGCTCGGTGGTAACAGACGCCCAAGCAAATATTTCTGTTGGATTGGTCTGACAAGCAGTAGAATACATCATTTAATAGTTTTCCAGTCAACAGATCGATGTAGTTTGCTTACAAAACTAACAGATGACCAAGCAAATATTTCTGTTGGATTGTTGGATTAGTCTGACAGGCATTGGAAAACATCGTTTCATAGTTTTTCAGTCAACAGCTCGATGTAGTTTGCATACAAAACTAACAGACGCCCATGCAAATATTTCTGTTGGATTAGTCTGACAGGCAATGGAAAACGTCGTTTTATAGTTTCCAGTCAAAAGTTCAGTGCATTCTGAGGTAAAAAATTGACAGATGCCTGTATAATTCCAAATATTTCACTTGGATTAGTTTTATAAGCAGTAGAAAACATTCTTTATAGTTTTTCAATCAACAGCTTTGTGCATTCTGAGGACGAAATTACCAGACTCCTGTACAAAGATTTGAATTTTATATCCGGTGTTAAAGAATCGACCCAATTCTAAGTTTATGACTATCATTGTTCAACTCCGTATCCTTGTAATTTTGAGCACAACCCATAAGATAAGGGAACTCCTGGATCAAGCATTAGGGCAAACTAACCTTCATGGAGGACTTTTGATTGACCTAAACCGCATTTGCGTTACATGGAGAGGAAAACCTCGAAAATCTCTAACAGTTGTCCTGATGGCAAAGAGACTCTAGCAAATGATTACGTCTACAACTGAGGATATTTTACGTAAGCACTGTGGTCGGTACGAGCCGGGTGCATAATTCAAATCGACAAGCCATTGCTGAGATTCGAACCTGGTTCGCCTGACTCGGAGGCGAATGCTCTATCATTGGATTAGTTTTACAGGAAGCAGGAAACATAGCTCTATAGTTTCCTGTCAACAGTTTGGGGCAGTCCGAGGACAAAATAAACAGACGTCTGTGTAAGTATTTTAATTCGATTAGCAATTGAATCAGTTTTACAAGCAGCAGAAAACTAATTTATAGTTTTCCAGACAACAGCTCGGTGCACTCTTAGGACGAAATTAACAGACGCTTGTGCAAAAATTTCAATTGGATCAGCTTTATAGGCTGCAGAAAACATTGTTTTGTAATTTGGATTTTCCAGTCACTAGCGCCATCGTTTAATGAAATTAGTAACTAATTTCAAGCCACAATGAAATCAAATTACCTGGTTACCTAATCAAAACACAAAAAACCGTACGTTTTTAAATTTTTCCGCTTCTTCTTTTACTGATTTTGAAAGTTATTGATGGTCATTTTTGGGACACTCGCTATATAAACTATTTCTCTTTAACAATTTCCCTATTGTAATAGCAAAGACCGTCCTCGAGATGTATTTTAAGAATCCTTCTATAAACAAAAGAATATAAAGCAAAAGATATCTACACATAGACAGAGAGAGCAAATCAATTTAGGGGGAAAACAGTTTCCAAAGTAAGACCAAACATTATTGTGAGGACGTGAAGTACGAAGGAGGGAATAAAAGCATTAAAAACTAGTTTACTTGTCTTGTGTGGTAATGGAATGCATTCCTCTTCCGCTAGGAACTACCTTTAGGTGTTTCGTCATATAACAAACTGATTTTAGATTATTTTTACATCTCCTTTATTTTACGATCTCATTAATGATTGGTCAGTGTCTGAAAACGTTTCCTTTCTTCCTCACTTTATGAATTTGTCTTAAGTTTAGTCTTAATGTAATCTAGTGGAAAGAAAAATATTTTTCTACTAGAGAGGAAACGGTAGCACCATGTATTGAAATCATTTCTTTAAACTTGAATGTATCCTAGAGGATAGAAAAACATATTCAATTGAAGATGCTTTTCCATAACATAAATTGTTTTTTTCGTAATTTAAGCTACATAAAATTTCATTAAAATTTAAACATAAAAATTTTCATTTCAGGTATTTTTTTCTTATGTATATTTTACATGGAAGAAGATATATTTATGATATTTGAAACGGAGTACTATGCATTGAAATTTTTTCTTAAAGTCTTAATGTAATCTAGTGGGAAAAAATATTTTTTCATCAGGACGGAAACGGAACTCCATGTATTGAAATTATTTCGTTAAATTTGAATCTGTCCTAGTGAAAAGAAAAAATCTTCAAGTTTTCTTCAACGTAAAATTTTCGTTTCAGGCATTTTTTCAATGTATATTTTGCCTGAAAGATCTACATTACTTATGATATTTGTAAAATATCTACAACAATGTGAGTTTCCTGTTGTAATTTCCTTTTTATTCACATCGTCGAGAGAGGTAGACTCAATAGTGGAACAATGGACGGATTAATTACAATAGAGTGTTATTCATTTGAAAACTGACAGTATCCTTGGCCAAGGTTATTTCCTTAATGGAAGGATATTAAACCTCTTATTAAAATCTTAGAACGTGTACTTAGAAAAAAAGAGCAGTTTTCTTTTTAAATATTATTACAAAGACTTCCATTAAAAATCTCTAGATAGTTATTTTATTTGATTTAACTTTGCTTGCGAAAAAATAATAACTACAATTTTGCAATCAAAAATGAAGTGTTTTTCATGTTTTAATAGAATAATTTTAAGTTAAATTAGAAAAAAAATAACCGAAATTATAAATGTTGCCAAATATTTTGAAAACTATCATAAAAATAGCAGGAAAAGTGTCTAAACTTTTTTTAAAAATTAATTCAATTGGGCACACGTATTAATTAAATAAAATAAAAAAATATATTTATGAAAACATCGTATTGAGAATATTACCTTCCTGCGATTTCAAAATCAGTTTCAATCGTTTTTGGTATATATTCTACCAGGAGTTAGCAATTTTCGATAATTTCTAAGAATGTGTGATATGCTAGAATCAATGAGTAACGATAATTTTCGTACTGTAATCTATTTTTACGAGTCTTAATTTACTTTGATACAGTCAATATATTCTCAATTGGATTAAGATGCTAGAGTTTCCAGGTTGGTTACACATAAGCAACCATTTTGTTTTTGACAAAGTATTACTTTCTTGCTCTTTTTTTTCTTCTTTTTCGTGCATAAGTGAATTTATTATTATTATTATTTTGACTTGCGTTTATCAAAACATTGATATTTAACAACTTGCATAATAAATGAATTATAGATAGCAAAAAAGATTTTTGCGGTTTTTATCATGATGCAATGCATCGCAGACGTATGTGGAATTATTCCGAAAATTCGCTCTTTCCAGCCATTATGTCACATTAATTCTAAGAACTTCCGAATTATCACGTTTAATCAATGTTCCTTATCTACTTCGTTTTTATTAATATTTTTAATCCCTTTAATTTATAGAAAAAAGCAGACGGCCGTGAAATTAATCGATATTTATGTTACTCTTAATCGTCATTTCGTCATCGATCGCGCCATTTTGAACATTCGAAACTAGAACATAAAACTGTGTCGTTTCCGTAGAGAACAATATTAAGGGCAATGGAATCTATTATTGGTTAGCACAGATAAAAATTATATATTTAATTAAATTTTTCTCCAATAGCCATTATTAAGCAATATTAAGCATTCCACTTAAAATTACGATTTTAAGAAACAAATTTTTAATTATTTGAATAAAATATAATATCCCTGAAATCAATCACTTAATCGTTTATTCTTAATTAATTAATATCCACACAGATTATATTAAGAAATGGTAAAATTGCTTTAAAAAATAAACATAACCTATAGCCCAATCAAATTAGACTTTTAGATCGAGGCACGGCGTTTCTACGGTCCATTTTGACTGGGCTGCCATTTCGGCTCTCGATGTTTCGCAAACATCTTAGAGCGTTCTTGGCATTATTTGAATATTGCTTCTTTATTACCCACAATTAACATAAAGACTCCTTATTTATTTTTAAAAAAGGGAAGGAAGAAAATAAAAATTTCATCAGCTGAAGCATGCACGCATACAAACAACAGAGTCTAATTTTCGTATTTAATTCCTGCGTTATTGCTTGCATTAAGTGAGAATGATAATTTTTAGTCACTCTGCAATTGCATCAATGATTTAACACGAAACGTAACAGCCTCCTCATATCCTTGTATTATTTTTGTCTCTTTCTATTTCTCATTTTAGTTTTTTTTTCTTTCTTTTTTGTGCTTGTAACACTGTTTAGTCTCGTTACTCTGAGTACATGCATAAATTTCGACCGTTTCGTGCTTTGAATTTGGCGAAATTTTAAATGAAGGAAGTAGTTAGTTAAAACGCAGATCTAACCACTTTGTACGCATTAATTACACAAGGGGAACAAATTTTTTGTTGCATTAACGCTAACACTTGATTTTTGCCTAATTCAGGTGTGGGGAATTCAAATCTGAATTTAGTTTTTCTCTTAAAGCACATTTTTTTTAAAATGACATTTCAGTATATTTTTTTAAAGAAATGTACAAGTTTAAAAAGTTTTACGTAACAGGGAATAGCGTAAATGCTTTGGCAAATATTCATCTGCTCAGAAGCACGCTAAAAAGCAATTCATAAGAGGGGAAATGCCCCTAGCGGCGTATGACGAAATTTCGGACATTGGCTCGTATACAATTTTAATCCCAAAGGTGTGCCCTAACTCCCCTAGAGGTTTGTCACATCATTTATGCTACGCCTGGTTAAACATAACGTTTCTAAACTTGACATTTTTAAATTAAAAATGTCATTGAAGAGAAACCGTAGCTTGAAAAGAGAAACCGATTGTAGATTTGCAATCAGCGATGCGATAGTATCAAAGATTTGTTAGAAGCCTCAAGCAACAGCAAACCAACAAAAGAAAAATTGTTGCCCGGAGTTATCATATACAATCAAAATATAATCAAATCAATTATAATAAATATCAAATATAATAAATTCCGGTGTTAAGAAAATTAGATGAAATTTTCATAGAGTAAAAAGCATAAGTGATAACAGATGGCATTTTTTTTTCTTAAAAAGCCATAAAATTTTAAAATGTCGAAATACAAAAGATAAAAAAAAATCACTTGCAAAATAATTTTAAATTTTGTTGTTGTTGCTTATGCCCACTTGAGCGACAGAAGCATGAAATCAAGTCCATGAACTCATCCAAAAAGCTCCCAAAGCTATGCACTATTGCCAGCAGAGTATTGCATTTTAAATAACATTAAATACTGAAAACTCTTATTTATATAACACTGAAATGTTAATTAGGTTATGAACGAACTGTTATATTTTTTATAATGAGGCAATAAAATTGGCATTTTATGTAAACCTTAGGTAGAAGCCTAATTTTGGTTTAATACTACACTTACCAATCCTTGAGATGGTAATGGAGGATGCTTATCACTGGGATGACGTATAACATGAACCAGCTTGTTAATTTTAACATTAAGGTTGGTTCAGCATTTCACATTTGTTTGCATATGTGAGCTTCAATAAATAATCAATTATTGTCAAATTCGTTATCTTGTAAAAGCAGCCTTTGCTTAAAAAAAAAAAAAAAGTATTCATAATTTTTCAAGTTTTTTATATATATATATTTTTTAATGGTAATATACCAACATCCCTTGGGTTGAACACCAAACATGAATGAATTGCGCAACTTCGATTTTGGAAATTATTTCTTTCAAAATTCGTATTCGTTCTGAATCAACAATAAATCTTTTTTAAATTCCCAAGACTCATAAAAAAAGTTTAGAACTACCCAACTATTGTTGATAGTCTGACTTATAATTTACTAGCCTTACTTGATGCTTTGCTGTGTTGCAAGAAAGATCGGCGTTCAATTTTAGCCTAATATCCAGTGGACTATCAGAATAAGTAATGTCAAGTATCCATTGACATTCGAATAAATAAAATACGCTTTTATAAATTGTCTTCACTAGGTAAATGCAGAGCCCAGCATGCCAAAGTTCCCGAGTGATATTTTTCGAGTTCAGATTGATCTTCAGTTTGTTCACCTTACCACGTCTTACACCTTTTATTTATTTTTCCTGGAATGCAACAAAATTTATAAATGATGTTTTAGAATAAGTTCTAGAGATATGTGGGCTATTTGCGCCAATCGAAATTTTTTTTACCTTATGGAAAAAATGATTTCTGCAAAAAAGAAAGTTATTTTCCTTCTTAAGGAAAATCATTGAACAGAACTTAAATTATCATCTGTAATAGAAGTTGTTTTTCTCTTAAAGTAATGTATGATCATACTCCAAAACGTAAACTGTGATATAAAAAGAAATCTTTAAAACCATAAGCACATTAAAAGTCAGGAATCATTTTCACAAAAATCATAAATTAAAGATTGTATTTTTTTGCTGTTATTAATCGCTTAAAAATCAAGCCTCTCGTCAGGCCAATTTATCATCAGCTATCCTATTTTTTAAAATTTTTTTTAATACCACGATAATATTTCAGTAAACTGTGACGTCGCCTCACTTTGTTGAACTTATAAATATGAACTTGAAATAGAAGTGGTTCAATCAACTCACACTATCAAACTTATGAAATTCAAGAAATTAAAAAAGAATTGCGAACGATTCAAAGCTGATTTCGCGAAAGGTGAAAAACATAACACTAAAATTTGATATCACATAATAAAAAAGTACAGTACGAACCTCCCCAACATTATAAACAAATCACTGATAAAAAAAAAGCAAACACATTCTTCTAATTTCAAAACAAAATCTTAATATCATTTGAATGATCAGTAAATCAGATTGATTCTTTCTAGTTATTTACTTTTAATATAAGATAATTTACTGTAAATAAGGCAATTGGGTACTTGCACTTCAATAAGATCACTCTTACCCACACATGTGACCTATGACGACAACACCAGCTGATCATTTATAAGCAAAATGGCGTATTAAAGTTGATCTACCTTCCGCCACATGATTAGAATGTTAATTAACGTGATGTTAATTAAATACAGCCCCGTATCGCACATCTTTCTCGTCAACGTCGTTTACTTGAAATAGATTTTTTTATTTGTTTATGTATTTAATTGTAACCGTGATACGCATTTGTTTTGTGTACTTGGCAACTTCGATGCATAATTAGTTCATGTTCTACAAGGCTTCATGCCTGTCTTTGTGTTAAGTAATAAATATATTGTGAATTGAAATCTTTGTGTAAGAATATAGAATGTGTCACTTAACACTTTACCGACCGGTAGCGGTTCGAACATACTATGCCCTTTCACCGCCCGTTCAGCTGCAGATCGTCCGAGACACCGGCTCGGTTTCGGCCTAGACTGACGCGCGGACTTCACCACTAAATATCAAAAATTACAAATATGATATAAAATGCAACGTTAAATCATCAATATACTGGTTACTGTATTAAAAAGTAGGCGTAACTATCTTTCTTTAACTAATCTTACAAAATATTTTGCTACCACTTTATTAGAACTTTTCCAGAAAGCGGAGCAGTTGGCATCCCTGCCTTCATATCGATGAAAAAATCCCGACTTTCCTCGNTCGTCATCGATCGCGCCATTTTGAACATTCGAAACTAGAACATAAAACTGTGTCGTTTCCGTAGAGAACAATATTAAGGGCAATGGAATCTATTATTGGTTAGCACAGATAAAAATTATATATTTAATTAAATTTTTCTCCAATAGCCATTATTAAGCAATATTAAGCATTCCACTTAAAATTACGATTTTAAGAAACAAATTTTTAATTATTTGAATAAAATATAATATCCCTGAAATCAATCACTTAATCGTTTATTCTTAATTAATTAATATCCACACAGATTATATTAAGAAATGGTAAAATTGCTTTAAAAAATAAACATAATCTATAGCCCAATCAAATTAGACTTTTGGATCGAGGCACGGCGTTTCTACGGTCCATTTTGACTGGGCTGCCGTTTCTGCTCTCGATGTTTCGCAAACATCTTAGAGCGTTCTTGGCATTATTTGAATATTGCTTCTTTATTACCCACAATTAACATAAAGACTCCTTATTTATTTTTAAAAAAGGGAAGGAAGAAAATAAAAATTTCATCAGCTGAAGCATGCACGCATACAAACAACAGAGTCTAATTTTAGTATTTAATTCCTGTGTTATTGTTTGCTTTAAGTGAGAATGATAATTTTTAGTCACCCTGTAATTGCATTAATGATTTAACACGAAACGAAACAGCCTCCTCATATCCTTGTATTATTTTTGTTTCTTTCTATTTCTTATTTTAGTTTTTTTTTTGTGCTTGTAACATTGTTTAGTCTCGTAACTTTGACTACGTGCATAATTTTCGACCGTTTCTTGCTTTGTATTTGGCGAAATTTTAAATGAAGGAAATAGTTAGTTAAAACGCAGATCTATCCACTTTGTACGCATTAATTACACAAGGGGGAACAAATTTTTTTTTGCATTTACGCTAACACTTGATTTTTGCCTAATTCAGGTGCGGGGAATTCAAATCTGAATTTAGTTTTTCTCTTAAAGCTACATTTTTTTAAAATGACATTTTAGTATATTTTTTTATAGAAATGTACAAGTTTAAAAAGTTTTACATAACAGGGAATAGCGTAAATGTTTTGTTAAATATTCATCTGCTCAGAAGCACGCTCAAAAGCAATTAATAAGAGGCAGAATGCCCCTAGCGGTGTATGACGATATTTCGGACATTGGTTCCTATGCAATTTTAATCCAAACGATGTGCCCTAACTCCCCTAGAGATTTGGTTATCCTGGTTATACATAACGTTTTTAAACTTGACGTTTTCAAACTAAAAATGTCATTGAACAAAAACTGTAGCTTGGAGAGAGAAACCGAATGTAGATTTGAAATCAGCGATACGAAAGTATCAAATACCAGTTAACCCCTTAACGATCGGTTAATTTTCAAGAGAAAGGTCATAAAAGTGATACTTTTTTTTTATCCTTGAAAATTATATCAAAATATGTATATGAATAATATAATATTATAATTTTTAATTTGTTTTCAGCTTGAAATTTTAAAAAATTAAATTTTTAGGAAAAGTCAACATTCAGGGTTACTATGACTTAATATTGGTTTTCCAGCAAGCAAGGAAAATTTGAAAAATATGTGTTTTCACCTTTAAAAAAGAATTTTATTAAACTTACGTATAATATAAATAAAGATTGGTAATTTTTTCTTGTGTGATAAATTTCAAAACATGAGATACAGAGGCCAACGTCACAATCTGGACAGTAGTACCGAGTTTCCTTCCCACGTCTCTTTTATTGTTAATAAAAATTATTTAAAATAAACTATCTACAATTACATTAAAAATATCCCGGTACTGTCAGCTGGTGTGTTAAATGAAAAATAAAATGTTTTCCGGGCTAAGGAAATGAATTACATTTATTCTTATTAGCGCGTTGCTACTGAACACTCCAGCCCGGAAATATCACGGGAGCGAGAAATAGAAGGCGAAACCTCATCTCGTCATTTTCACGGGAGCGAGAAGGAAGGGGTTAAAAATCTCATGCAACAGCAAACGAACAAAAGAAAAATTGCATCCCGGTGTTATCATATATAATCAAAATCAAATCAAATCAATTATAATAAATATCAAATATATTAAATTCCGGTGTTAGGAAAATTAGATGAAATTTTCATAAGCAAGGAGCTTAAGTGATAGCAGATCGCATTTTTTTCTTTTCTTAAAAAGCCATAAAATTTGAAAATGTCGGAATACAAAAGATGAAGAAAAATCACTTGCAAAATAATTTTAAATGACATTAAATACTAAGAACTCTTATTTATAAAACACTGAAATGTGAATTAGATTGTGAACGAACTGTTGTATTTTTTTATAATGAGGTAATTAGATTGGCATTTCGTGCATAAACCTTAGAGTAGATATAAGCCTAATTTTGGTTTAATACTAAACTTACCAACCCTTGAGATGGTAATGGAGGATGTTTATCACTGGGATGACGTTTAACATGAACCAGCTTGTTAATTTTAACATTAAGGTTGGTTCAGCATTTTTCATAAGTTTGCATACGTGAGCTTCAACAATAATTAATTATTGTCAAATTCGTTATGTCGAGGAAGCAACCTTTCTTTAAAAAGAAAAAAAAAGTATTCACAGTTTTTTAAATTTTGTTTCTTTTTATGATAATATACCAACCTCCCTTTTGTGGGACACCAACCATGAATGGATTGAAGACTCTTTTAATCTAATTGCTCAATTTCGTCTTTGGAAATTATTACCTACAAAATTCGTATTCGTTCTGAATCAATAATTAAACTTTTTAAATTCTCAAGACTCATTAACAAAAGTTTAGAGCTGCCCAACTATTGTAGATAGTCTGAATTTTAATTTATTTGCTTTACTTGATGTTTCGTTGTGTTGCAAGAAAGATTGGGTTTTAGACGTTCAATTCTAGCCTAATATTAAGTGGACTATCAAAATAAGTAATGTTAAGTATCCATTGACATTCGAATAAATAAAATACGCTTTTATAAAGTTCTTACATTCACACAGTCCCAGCGAATTTCCTTCACTTGGTAAACGCAGAGCCCTCCATGCCAAAGTTCCTGAGTGATATTTTTCGAGTTAAGATTTATCTTCAGTTTGTTCACCTTTCCAAGTTTTACTCCTTTTATTTATTTTTTCTGGAATGCAAAAAAATCTCTAAATGATGTTTTAGAATAAGTTCTAAAGATATGTGACCAATTATTTGTGCCAATCAGATTTTTTTTCCTACCTTACGGAAAAAATTATTTCTGAAAAAAGTTTTTTTCCTTCCTACCAAAAATCATTGAACAGAGCTTAAATTATCTTCTGTAATAGAAGTTGTTTTCTTTTAAAGTAATGTATGATTATACTCCAAAACGTAAACTGTGATATAAAAAGAAATCTTTAAAACCATAAGTACATTAAAAGTCAGGAATCGTTTTCACAAATTAATCGTTTAAAAATCAAGCCTTTCGTCAGGCCAATTTATCATCAGCTATCCTTTTTTAAAAAAAATTTTTTTAATACCACGATAATATTTCAACAAACTGTGACGTCTTCACTTCGTTTAACTTATAAATATGAACTTGAAATAGAAGTGGTTCAATCAACTCACTATCAAACCTTTGAAATTAAAAAAGAATTGCAAACGATTCAAAGCTGATTTCGCGAAAGGTGAAAAAAATAATTACACTAAAATTTGATATCACATAATAAAAAAGTACAGTACGAATCTCTCCAACATTATAAACAAATCACAGATAAAAAAAAAAAAGCGATCACTCTTACCCACACATGTGACCTATGACGACAACGCCAGCTGATCATTTATAAGAAAAATGGCGTATTAAAGTTGATCTACGTTCCGCCACATGAGAATGTTAATTAAATACAGCGCCGTATCGCACATCAAATTGTTGAAATATAATTCTTTCTCATCAACGTCGTTTACTTGAAATGGATTTTTTTTATTTGCTTATGTATTTTATTGTAACCGTGATACGTATTTGTTTTGTGTACTTGGCAACTTCGATGCTTAATTGGGTATAATATGAAAAAAGCACAACTACTTCCACTTACTAGGAATAACAATTACCTTTTAGTTTAATTAATAAACTGAGTTTTAAATATGTTTACTAAATTCATAAACTTCGGTAAAACAACAATACAAACAAGGGTGCCGGTAGAATAATATGAAAGGGGGTGCAACCCTCTTACAAACTCCCCCCCCCTAAATTTTTTTTTAAAAAAATATTTTGTTATTACATTTTGTTTTGTTATTACATGTACTTTCCTCTGTTAATTTTTTCAAGATACATTTCTTCATTGTAAACAAGATACGTATTTCCAAAAAAGTACGAATTTCTTGAATTTGCAAATTTTGCAGCGAAAAACTGAATTGATGGCGGTGGCACAGCTACTGACTATGAAACACAAATAACTGCAAACAGTAGTTTCGTATATTAACGTGTTTGAGCGCGCTTAACATTGATATTTATTGTGTTGACAGTTTTACAGTTGTGAGAAGTCAGTTTGTGTTAGACACCTTTGTTAAACTAAATAACTAATAGAAAATATAATATTACTTATATTTTATTAAATGAAATTTAAAAATATAGCTTAGATATCTGCCAAGTTTGTGCATGCTCAGTGTGCATAAGAAAATAATCAAAGATGATTCAGAATTCATTGAAAAAGTTATTAACAGATTTGGGCAGCAAACAAGACGATTACAGTTCTTGTTTGGTTAAACAATTTTTAATTGTTGTGTATCAATTACTTAATTATTTGTTTTTTCAATAAACACATGTTTAATAAAAAATTTTTAAAACAAAAGTGATTTTCAGTATCTCTTTAATTGTTTAAAAAAAAAAGCCAGGGGGGTGCAGATGCACCCCCTTGCACCCCGCTGCCGGCGCCCTTGAATACAAATTATTTCCAAAGGAACTAGACTAATACAATTTCAACCTGGCGAGTAGCGACTTATAAACAAGACACTTTCGTTTGATGCTTTTACTTGTTGCTAGAAATCAGGTTCGCAGAAAATGCTGTTTACTAGTTAAATTTAGTAGGAATAACACGATCTGTGACGTAGGCTATATTATACCCAATTAGTTTGTTTATGTTTCAGAATCTAGATGGCTTCATGCCTGTATTTGTGTTAAGTAATAAATATATTGTGAATTGAAATCTTTGTGTAAGAATATAGAATGTGTCACTTAAGAGAACTGATACTTAACGGCATCAAGTTGCTCGAAATGAAAAGAACGGTTGCTAACGTGCTCAAAGCCTCGTTTAAACCACCAATCAGGATCAAGATACCCACATTATGTCACTTGCATTGTAAACTTTCATTCCTCGTATGTTTCCTATGAAGGCGTGTTTCTATGAATGCATGTGTTCAGTGAAAATATCAAATCGCGGTGACACTTTCATAACACAACTTGCAGGCCTCCTCTTTCAAACTGAGGGCTGAAAAATTCAGTGACAAATTTTCTATGTGCTTCGTTAACCTCACGCAATTTATTACAGAATTTTTTTTTATCGTCAGGTTAAATAAAATATCTGTAATTATTTAAGGCTTTAATCGAAAAAGCTAACGTGCTTCTTTACTATCCGGGTTTCTGTCCCTGCCGACGCTATATGCGTAACACCAACTTAACTTGAGTAAGAAAGGGATGACGGGTAATGGTGTGGGCTGTTATTAGTAAAGGTCAGTCAGTATTAAATTTGTACTCTAAGGATACTTGGATACCCAAAATAAAGATGACTGCAGAGAAACAAACACGACGTTTATTTCATATGGACAGCACAAGAGGGAATAAAAATACTATAACAAATATGAGAATGAAAATAATTGGCACAGCGCCATCTATTGATATAACTTTAAACGTAAATTTCAGACATTATTTAACAGTCAGCAGTAAGCTTAAAAAGTCTATTTTGAGGGAAATAAAAGAATGTTTTGTAAACGGTTGTAAAATGCTGTTTGAAAATTGTATAGTTTCGTAGCTTAAATTTAGCATTACATATACTACACTCATGTCCATAAATTAAGGATAATTCAGAATCACACGGAAATCAATCTCTAAAATTAAAATTTCACCTGTAGAATTATCACACACATCCTAAAGAAGAATATGCAAATTACAGGAAACCACTAGATGACGCTGGTAGTACGTCACAATGAAGAGAGTGTAAGAGAGGGGTATATAAGGAATGGTGGCAAAGAAGTAAAATTGTTCATAAGCGCTTTAAAAACCTTTCAGTGCAATAACCGCTTAGTTATGGCACAAAGGAAGCATTTGGATGATTTTTTACATGGTAGAATCATCGGACGACTGGAATGTGGACGTACCCAGCTGGAAGTATCCGAGGAACTTGGAATCGCCCAGAGTGTCATCTCCAGGCTTTGGCAACGATTCCAAGATGATGGTAATGTGAGTAGACGTTACAGCACAGGTCGCCCCCGAGTTACAACGCCGAATGAAGACCGGTATTTGGCAGTTACTGCCAAAAGAAACAGACGGAGCACAGCATCAGACCTGTCTCGTCAGCTCTCTTCAGCTACCGGTACGACAGTTTCAAGGCAGACCGTGTACAGACGCTTAGGGCACATTGGTCTATATGCTCGTAGGCCTGTCAGATGTGTTCCACTTACCGCAACTCACTGTCGCCTGCGATTAGCCTGGAGTAGAGAGCATGCATTGTGGACACCGCAACAGTGGTCTTGTGTGATGTTTTCCGACGAGTCCAGGTTTAGTTTGCAGTCTGATTCTCGCCGGACTTTCATATGGAGAGCGCCAGGTACCCGTTACCACCAAACCAAGACAACACCATTGAATGACACCGCTACGGTGGTGCAGGACGGCTCGTTTGGGGAGGAATTATTCTTGGTTCCAGAACTGACTTGTATGTTCAGAGTGTAACGATGACAGGCCACATCTATAGGGATGTCATTCTGGAACAACATGTAGGTTTTTTTCGGGGCGCCATGGGTGCTGAATTTCTGTTTATGGACGACAACGCCCGTCCTCCCCGTACAAACATTGTAGACGAATGCCTTCAATCGGAGGATATCACCCGTATGGATTGGCCAGCATACTCACCGGACTTGAATCCAATAGAGCATGAGTGGGAAATGCTTGGCCGACGAATTGCAGCCCGTCAACCCCCTCCCACCTGTCTACCGGACTTTCGGAGGGCATTGCTTGATGAGTAGTGTAATATTCCCCAAGATCAGATTGATAATTTGATACTCAGCATGCCTAGGCGTTGTACGGCCTGTATTGCATCTTCCGGGAGACATACTCCGTATTAACCATCATACTAACCATGTTATACTGTTTTTTGTAAATAGGTTCTTTTTTGAAATTTGCTCCAGGGAGTAAAAATCGCAATTTTTATTAATTATGTCAAACATATNTTAAATTTGTACTCTAAAGATACTTGGATACCCAAAATAAAGATGACTGCAGAGAAACGAACACAACGTTTATTTCATATGGACAGCACAAGAGGGAATAAAAATACTATAACAAATAAGAGAATGAAAATAATTGGCTCAGCGCCATCTATTGATATAACTTTAAACGTAAATTTCAGACATTATTTAACAGTCAGTAAGCTTAAAAAGTCTATTTTGAAGGAAAGAAAAGAATGTTTTGTAAACGGTTGTAAAATGCTGTTTGAAAATTCTATAGTTTCGTAGCTTAAATTTAGCATTACATATACTATATCAGTAATCGATTTCCAAGAGTTAAAAAGTAGTAATAAATGTCTAATTAAACTAAGTGCATATTTGTTTTTGTTAGCTGTATCACATTTTTTTTTAAAAAAAAAAAGAATCATCTCATTATAATTTCAAATAAAAATATATATTTTAAAATTATTAATAAATTGTGGTGGACACGAATGCATTAATCAATGAACAAAATTTGCTACCACACTGCACATTTAAGGCGTCTTTTAGGCGGTTACTCAAGTAAATTTAGGTTATAAAGCGTTTATGACTAAAATAACTGCCTATTTATATAAACATTTCTAAAAAGTAATGCTGTGGGCCACGGTAGCTCAGAGTATAGAGCGTTTACCTCCCCAAGAGGCGACCCACTTTCTAATCCCAGCGGTGGCTGGTTGATACAAATTCTGCTTCCGGCTCGCAGCAATCTTAGTGCTGACCTAAAATATCCTCAGTGGTAGATTGACCATCCGTTGAGCCAACCGAGGGAGGTTTTCCTCTCCATGTAAGTGCCATCAAAAAGTTCTTCACGAAGGCTAGTTTGCCCCAACGCTAGATCCAGGAATTCCTTTGGTTTCTGGGTTGCGTTCAAAATTACAAGGCAAGTTGAATAATGATAGGTGTAAACTCAGAATCAAGTCTGCTGTTCAACGTCGGTTATAAAATTGAAAATAATAATAATAATAATAATGTTATATGAATGTTGAAAAAAAAGTAATTTATAGACTAAACGATCTGGAAAAAAGTAAAATAATGGTAGCAGCATTAGAAGAGAACAGAAATGCTTGCTAAACAATATTAGCTACTAAAAGTAAATGCATATAGACTTAACAGTGAGATCGAATGTTTTCTGAATTTGAATCAAATTCACAAAGAAAAAAAAAGGAAGGTAGTTCTTTTATATTAAAATTAAATAAATGTTTTCTTCTATAAGCTTTTGAAAAAATAAATAATGACAATAATATTATTTCAGGTACCATTATAGATTTTTATACTGTTAGTCTAGTCCAGATAAAATATTTTGTTTCTTCTAAATAAATTACAGTGAGATTTCCTAAAAAAGATGGGCTGTATGAAGACTTTTAAATTTCTGCATTAAAAAAAAAAAAATTAAAAGCCTTTAAAATATAAAGAATTAGTTATGAAAATGCATGTCAACTAGATAACTTCATAATACAATTATTATTATTATTTTCTTTAATGAGTAGAAGTTAACCTTATGCTCCTAAATTTCATTTCTTTCAGAAATTTTATATCTTTAGTCGGCAAAAATATCGATTATGAAGTACTAAAGAAGGAATAAAAGTTGAGATATTCGAATTTCAATGAATGAAAAAAAAAAAAAACAATACAGGAAATTCATAATTAAAAATAACAGGAAATCATGATATTTTTTCTTCTTTTTTATAAGGAAATTTCATTTTGTTGAGCATTTAAAATTTGATAACTAAGGCAGGAAAAATAATAGTTTTTCATGAAATATTTTTAAATAATTGTTAAACATATATCTTACAAACAAAGAGTGAAAATTTAAACAATGAAAATTGAATATTGAAATATAGTTATCTGTCTCTTTTAAAGTTACTGTTAAACTTTAACAGAGAGAATGATTACAGAGCTCCCACGTTTTGTGAATCATATTTAAAGATTAGAGGATGTCCCTAAAATCTCGTGTATATCATGTGTAGATCACGTGATCGCGGTCACGATTCTACGTCAGAGAATCGTCGGGGTTTCGGCAGATTCCATTTGGAGTTAATGTACTTAAGTAATGATTCTGATATTTTTGTTTCGTCGTAAACTTTCTCCAAAATGCCAGGAAGACATTCCCTGCTGGCTCACAACTTATTTATTTATAGTACTTTTCTTCTTTCTCAGAAAACATTTTCCAGCTATTTAAAATCAAAAATTCTATTACACTGACATTTATGTCCAAAAAACCAGGAAGTGATTAGTACTAAGAGATGGAAAAGAAAATTTATTATTATTTTTTTTCTAATTTCTTTTATTATTAACGTTATCATATTGGTATTCTTAAGTATTTTTTTATAATTATATAATAACTAAAATCATAATGTATCTAATCATAAATATATCTAAAAGGGGGGAGATATAGGGTATATATTTTATGCTACGTAGTCTGAGCAAAAAACAAAACAAAAAAACAACGGTAAAAAAGTACAAATAAAATTCAGGAATTTTTCATACTGTACTTTATTTGTGTTTATTCACGTTGTATTTTATTTTAATTACAATATAGTTTGTTGTAAGCATATGATAACGATAAAAAAAGGTATTGACTGAAAATGACAAATTTTTTTAAACATGAATTTTAATTTAAAGTTATTGTATTAAAATTTAAATCAACATTATTCGACAGTATACACGATTGGTAAAACCTTTTCCCACAAGTGCAAGTTATAAATTTATGACTAAAAAAAGAGAAAGATACAGCAATTTTTTCGTTTACTTGAAATAGGTTTTTGTTAACTTTTTTAATTATATTCTCAAGAAAAGTTTAAAAGCATTTTACAATGAAATTTTTTTCGTCGGTTATAAAGTAATTAAATAAATTATTAATTGTCAAAAAAAAAAAGAAAAAGGAATGCTTATTCAGAAAGATTGAAGATTTTATGTCTGTGATTTCGTAGCTTAAAATATCGTCTGCGCTAATCAATAAGTGCGCTTCTCAAACCTTAACACAAAGATCATAAAAATAAGATAATTTAAAGCATTTTCTTTACATTCTGATTATGTCTGGGGTAACCCCCTAACCTAAGATATGCTAAAATAAGTACTGGTCACTATTAATTCTAGAGATGCGCTTTCTCTTAATAAACAGACCTTGTATTTAACAGGTTCAAATTTTGATAATACAATATAAGTTGGTTGGAAAATAAGATCCTGATAGTTAAAAGATTACTTAATTTTACTAATTAATTTTGTATTAAAAAAATCCAAACTTAGAAAATAATCAATTAAATAATTCTCGCAAAATAACAATTTTTAATGTTTTTTTTTTAATTATAATAAATAAAACAATATTACATTTTTAAATTGTTATTCCTCGAGAACAACTGTACTGATTCAATTTCGTCTGAAATCATTCTTGATGAATAAGTTCTAGAATTGTTTTCATCGAACTATAATAACTAATATTATACAACTATATGTATCATACCTAATAATAATTGGGTATTTGCAACTTGAGAAGAAGTGAATTGATTATGGCTAACCATGTGGTTTAAACAGGGACTAATATAGGGGCCATATATATCTATGGGTTTAAATCAGATTCAATTGGATACCTGTAAGCGGCGTCATACGTGGGTCGAAAATGATTGGCTTCTGAATGGGCAAATGTCACGATTTACATTTACTAAGATGACGTCACTTGCAGATATCCGATTGCAATCACAAAAAAAAAAGTATCTCATAGCGTTGTTTTATAGCAGTCATTAACGTATTGTAAGGGTCAGGATAGCCTGGTTAGCAAAGCGCTGGACTAATGTTCGGGAGTTCGAATCCGGCCGACAGAAGACTCCCCATGAAGTAAATGGTGACTGGTGCGCGTTAAATCTATCGGGTCGCAAAGCCCTCCAGGTTCCCATAACAAATTATACCTCTGGTGGTACTGAATTGGCGATAGATCATCCTCTGGTTCAGGTTAAAATTACGATCTGTGGATGAATGAATGGATGCATGAATGGGTCCTCCCTATAAATGCGTGTGGCAGAAGTCTAGTTCTTGGCCATAGATGGCGCCCCTGGAAAACAAGAACAATCGCACGCCTTTCCTTGAAGTCCTGCGACAACAATGACAATGTACTGTGATATATGTTTCTTGTATGCTCGAGGCAACTAATGATATTTAAAATTTACCACCGTCAAGCCCTGTATTTATATCTTCGAGGAACCAAAAAATCTATCATTAAAAATGTACAGTATTGGTGCAGTTGCAATCTGCACCAAATTTAGTCATAAAATACTTTGTACCTATATAAGAGCTATTTGGTACTTGCCAAAACTGCACTATTTACCACGATGCCAGTAGTGCCAATTACAAAAATTAAGCATCTTTGGTGTCAATAGTAGTTGGGCGATTTTTTAAGGTTTCCCGTAAGTACTAAGTACATTTTCTCCATCAATTTTGCTTTTTTCATTTCAATTTTGCTTTTTGCCATCACTGTTGCGTAAAGAAAGCATCTGACAATCACCTTTGCTTAGTTCATAACTTGTTATTTTTATTAGTACCTATTACCGACGTTATTTAAGCATCATTCACGTCAATAATAGTTTGCCGATTTTTTCAGCTCTCTCAAACGAATTAGTAATATTTCTCCATTAATTCTGCCTTTAAGTACATAGCCTTTCAGCTTATTATTTTACTTTAACTAGTAACTAACCAAAATTAATTATCATTGGTGTTAATAATAATAATAATATTGGTGTTTTTTATGTCTACCCCCAATGGATTAGTTCCATTTCTCCATTAATTTTGCTTTTTCAGTATAAAGTTTTTTTTAAAAAAAATTTCAATTACCGTTGATCTTAAATTATTTAAATCATAATTATAAACAAAATAAATACGTGGTCCGCCTATGCTACCAAAATAACGTTGATCATTTAGATAACTTTGCCATCACGAATAAAAAAACAAACGCGAGAGAGCACAATAAAATAAAATAAATGTTTTGTATAAGAGCTATAAGCTAGCAAACTTCATTAATGTTATCTTTAAATTAATCGGCAAAACTGAAAGGTGTATAGTTTACATTAAAACAATGGGTTAAACTATACCAATCAGAAAATTCTATTTTTTAAATGCCGCTGTAGAAATATATAGTGACAGAAATCTTTGTGAAACAATATAGCATGTGTTATTCAAGAGAATTGATACTTGACAAGCTTGGCATACTCGAAATAGAACAGTTGCTAACGTAAAAAAATGCCATGTTTCAACAAGCAATCAGGATCGACATACTTGCGCGAACCATTAATATTCAAATCTGTCTCAAAATAAAGTATTGTTTACGTTTTATGAAATTGAAAGAAAAATGCGTTAAAATTGTATTTACTCGAATGCTGCCAACTGCTCGTCAATTTGAACAATGTTTTTGTTTCATTCTCAGCATGTTTTAGAGAAAGAGAAGATGGAACAGTTGATTCAACCACGATTGTCATATTTATGTCCTTTACCAATTAAGAAGTATTATGTGGTACGTAAAATATTTAAGTTACTGTTCTTTAATTAGTTTAGTTTTAAAGTTTCTGACATTAATTTTAAAATTTCTTAACCACTTACAAAATAAATTTAAAAAATTCAATCTCAATAACAAAGGAATTAAAAACAATTAAAAATTATTTTTTTAAACTACTGTAACAGCTGGTAGACCAAATAAAAAATGCTGCTTTATGAAATTCATTATTTGAAGAGCTTCGTTATATGAAATAATGCCTTTTAGTTAATAACATACGAATGTGCGCAAAATAATAATTAAAAAGAAAAAAAACATGCAAAATAACTTTTGGACTTCTGATTGTACTTCTACAAATTAGGCGTTAATCTTAATGGTTTAAAGGAGTGACCTCAAACGTGCGAAATTAATCAGAGATAGTTATTAAGTTACCGAAACACACACAAAAACGTACTTTCTCCGAATTAGCATAAATTTTTTTTGGGTGATTAGGATATTTGACCATCGAAAAATGGGGGGGGAGCAGCAATCTGGGGCAAATGGTCCCAAAAGTTTAGTCATAATATAGTTAGCACACAACCCTGAATAATAAATAAAATCAAAATATTGAATAAATAATGGATTATAGATAAGATTTATTTACAGATTTCAAAGATTATAACTGGTTTTAAGATAAGTCTTAATTCGCGGTACCCCTTGGCCCTTCCCTGGAACTTAAAGGTATTGTAGAGCACCTTTTGGGAACTGCTGATGTAAAGCAACATGTAAAAATTAATAATGAGGGATCCTCGGTTGTTTTATATGATTATTCTTTTTATAATATTATTTGAATAAATTAATATATTGATCTAGTAAAGCATGAAGATATTTTAATGATCATTTATATTATTATATTTAAATTACCATCTAGTATATGTCATTTTCTCAATTTCTTACTTTAATACACTTAAAAATATAACTGGTAGATCAGGAAGTGAGAAAAAAAAAAAGAATACGCAGAAGGCAATTAACCTGAAATACAAAACTCGTTACAGATGTTTTTCGTAGCATAGTTCTATAATTTTCTCTATAAATATATATATTTTTTTATATTTAACATAAATACATCAAAAAGGAGACTTGACATTGTCTCACAATATGCTCTTCGAATCAATAACATGATCTTGTCTTATCTCTAGTTTAGACTTAGTCGTTTCTCTAGATAACATTAAGGCTCCTCTATTTAGGATTATATACAATTCGAATTCAGGGGCTCTAGATCACTTGGATAGTTTATTTTATTGTCAGTTTCCATGACTTTTCCAAGTTTTACATTTCTACAAGTTTTGAAGAAATGAAATAATAAAAAATTTCAGACAGTACGTTTATTAGTAATTTTCCGCTGGATCCTTTGAACTTTAAATATTAGTTTATTACAAAATATTATTGAAAAAAAAATACCTCTTGGGCCTTCATGGGTTAGCTGAGTAGTATTTGATTAAAAGTAAGTTTAAAAAGAAATTATTTTCAAAAAAAAAAAAAAGGTACAACTTGATTTCCACGGCGACCGCGATAAATTGCCAAATCATGTAAAAAAAAAAAAAAAAATCAAAAGGAGCTTTTTNTAAAAAAAAAAAAAAAAAGCATCGAAAGGAGCCAAACTATGAGTAACCATCTGCACTTGCATTTTTGTGTCCATTTAGGTCAGGGGTCACCAAACTTTTTGATCGTCGACCCCTATATAATTTTTCGAAATCTCCATCGACCCCCTCAAAAGTAATTTTCTGTTAATTAAAATAAAACTCTATTAGATATTGTGTTTGTACACTTATTTTATGATTTTAAACATTTATTAAAGTAATAGAAAATTGTGTAACAGTAGTTTTATGAAAAATATATTAATATTGAAATTTAAATACCTTATTATTAAATAATAAGTAATTATGCATAAGTAGATATAATAAGTAAAGTAACTAAGGTGCTTCTTGATCAATGAGATGGGTGCGCCTGGTGTTTTTTTTTGCAAGGTTCGCTATATTGGGTTCAAAATTGGTCAATTTTAATTTTCGTCAAAATTGGTCAATTTTGTAATTTTCGTAAAAAAATACAAAGTGTGCTATAGTTTTGTCGCGGGCTGTACTAATCCATATTATTAATGCTTACCTTCTTTTTTGTGCATTGATAATTAAAATTGATATCTAAACCAAA
>NC_092204.1:43825513-43870434 GCF_043381705.1 Parasteatoda tepidariorum | reverse complement strand
CATCATGCGTGTGTATTACACAGCCTCTAACTCAGTGTTCCTTAACCTTTTTGATATAATGGGCCCCTTTTTAAAAATTTTTAAGAAGTCACGGACCACCTTCCTGTGAAAAAAATAATTGCAAAAAAACATCAATTATTAGAAAACATTTAATTTTATTATTTTAATAGTATACAAAATTTTTAAAATTAAAATTTTTAATGTGAAGGTTGCTGCTGCTTTTCCTTAATTAATAAATTTAATTGGGGGATGGTTTTCGACAAAGCAACGTGTATATCATGTTCAACATTCAATCGATTTCGATGTTATATTTTTATTGTCACAAGCGTGGAAAATCCCGCTTCGCAAAGATACACTGTAGCAAACGGAATTATAGTTGCCATAGTTCGCTATACAAGCAATGGGTAGGCTTCCAAACGTTTTAAAAATTAGGAGTAGTCGGCGGACCGACAAAATATAACTCATGGACCCCTTAGGGGTTCATGAACCACAGGTTAAGAAACCCTGCTCTAGATAGAGTGAAATGAACGTCTTATATACTAGTGAAGTGGTATTTAATATTTATAGTGATAGTTATGCCACAATTGCG
The DNA here is from genome assembly GCF_043381705.1 of Parasteatoda tepidariorum. Lineage (NCBI taxonomy): Eukaryota > Metazoa > Arthropoda > Arachnida > Araneae > Theridiidae > Parasteatoda > Parasteatoda tepidariorum. The sequence continues at coordinate 43,869,845 of NC_092204.1, read as the reverse complement.
ATAACGATCCAGAAGGGGTTAAAGGAAAATTCTAGGGGTTTCACAAAAAATTTGGAAAAAAAAATAACAAAAAAAAAAAAAAAAAAAAAAAAAAAACAACCGAGAATTAGAATTCGAAACATCCAATGGCTTTGTAGAGGCGAGGGAATCAAAATTGAGATGTTTACATGGAAAAAAATTACGAGTAATTGCTGAGTTTTAATTTTATTCAAAACGTAATTTAAAACTCCAAGAGAAAATTAAAAGCGGCAGCAAATACGCTAAAATAGTTCTAGATAGAAAAAATAATTTGATATGAAAATTATAAACAGACCTTATCAGTCCACAACAATTTTTTTTGTATTTATATGTTTACGGATAAGACAGTAATTCTGAGGGAAATGATCTTTCGTCTGCGTTGTTATATTATGGATAGATTATACAAGTTGATTATAAAGTAGCTTTGAAACCCTTTGACAAGTATTTCGCTCAAGAAAATGGAATAGAAATTAGTATACAGGTATTATTAGGGATACACTCCAGAATCGTGTTAAAAAAAATTATCTATTTCTTGCGGTTACGGAAATGGAATTTCAAAATTTTCCAATGACAAATAACGCGAAAAAATATTTCGAATAAACGCGATTCTCACAGTAAAAAGCTTAAAATAGAGTTAAAACCACAGTTTTTGAATAACAACGCTAGCGCTTGGAAGGGATTTATATACATATATAAAGAACAGAGAATTTTATAAATTTTCCACGTCTGATTTAGTTCTACTGAGCGCGCTTCGACGATAACGGAAAAAAAGCGCAGTGCTTTGTAGGCTGCATCTTGTTCTCTTTATCTCCGTCAAGCGTCGCTGCTATTCATACTAAAATATCGTTTCAACTACATTGAAATGCTTTACTGCGAAGACGCTTTTCGATAAAGTAGGTGTCGATAGTTAAAAATTTCGTACGTCAGAGAGATCATATATTGGCAAAATCATTATATAATCACTAATATTTGTTCAATATAGGTTTCAATGCAATTTTTTAAAATCATAAAAAAATATACAAAAATGAAATTATAAAACACACCAAAGGTACTTAAAGAAAGAAAAGTGCACAACTTATATTTCTAACATTCTTATTGCATAAGAATGTTCAGACCTGAATTTAACGGCTCTTCACATTTGGTATACCAACGAGATAAGGTTTTATGAACCTCATAACATTTTGGTATTCCTACTTGTGCAACGAAAAACAAATTCAGTAGGCGAAATGCGGTCGATATTTTAACAAGAATTAAAATGTTATAGTTGAATCTAAATTATTTCTCATACCCTGTGTTTTGAAACACTACAGGGTACAAAAATCTGAACAATTACAAAAATTATTATATTACTTTTTTGTCTTTACAGAATACTTTTAATGTAAAATGTGTTAATTAAAATGATTTCCCGAAATACGAACTTTTGCAGAAGTTATAGGGACCAATACAGAGTTACATATAGTACATTCAAATTTTTAAACTTAAATTATTTTCCAAAAAGTTCGTTCCATCGTGGTCTCAGAAACTAAAAATCTAAAATTTATTTCGATTTTCTAAGATGTTTGATAATTGAATTACTTTCAGTGTAGCAAATTATTTTTTATTGTCACAGCTTTATATCACATCTTTTTTAAGCTTCTCAAGTTAGTTTTTTTGATGGTGTCCTGGTCTCATGAACAATGAAATTTTTTCAGGTAATTTTTAATTGCCAGATAAAAATAATCACTTTAATTTATAGGAGAGGAAAATAGCTAAACATGAAAAGAAAAGTGAAGCTAGCCCAAAGTTAGGCATTTGGAGTCAGTTGAAAATTGAGACATCTTTACCAGGTTACAACTGGCAAAGTGACGAAAGTAAAGATCAGAAGCTCCCCATGCATCAAAGTGTTTACTTCTTCCACTCTGAAGATTCTAGACAACGGAAATCAGAACTAGATGCAGTCTACAAATTATATGTGCCAGAAATCCATGTGGAAAAAAGGTTCAAGTTACTTCTTACAGATGAAACTATTAAGTATTACAACATAATGGAACTTATGGGGTTATACAATACTTTTGATATACCATCCTCTGATCAGAACCAGATGTATAATTTAAATTGGGAAATAATGAAACAATCTGCTAAGAGAAGCCTTGAAAAGAAAGAAGAAAACGACTCGTTACTGCCCAATTTTTTGCCCACATTTCGACCATTTAAATTTTTTGACAATCCGATGAGGTCTCTGTCTTTGTATGAATGTGAAAACCTAAGTGATAAATCTTTTTTAAAAATAGGTATTGGTGACTGTACATCAAATTGGCTTCGTTTGATGTCTTGGTGGAAAGATGTCAATGATCATTTACCTATTTCCGAATTATGTGTTTATCAACAACTGAAGGCAGCAAAAGATCATCCTGATTTATACAATGAAGACGAATTAGCTGAAAGCATTGAAATACTTGAAGATTTGCTAGAAAGTCTAGGTATGTCACATGGCATAGCAGAACTGTCAGCTCTCCATCATTATATACAGTTTGACATGTACATTCCTGATAGTGGCACATGGCTCCCAACTTGTAAGCATGATACTTTATTTAGTAACATTGCTGATGACGCAAAACTGGTGGCTTTTATGTCAGCATGTGGCTATCAAAGCATACAGATAACGTTCGATGTTATGACAGTCCTCGATAAGACTAAGGAAAGCGATTTGATTAAAGAGACGGAAATGGTATTCAAAACATGTATCAAGCATTTTTATTACGACGTCATCCAGTCTTTACAAATTGCAGTAAGTTACAGCGATTTTGTCCCTCCAACATTAGGAAAGATAAATGACAATTTCCGACAACTATTCAGAGAAATGAGAACGATTGGGCATCAAGAAGAGTTCATCAAGTATCCGCTGCAAATTGCCACTAATATCTTAATACGGAAGGTGTGCATGTTGGGCGATATAATAACCAACAGCCAGCATATTAAGAGTTTTTTTGGTGACGCTAACACTATGCAAATAGCACAGTTCATTTTAAAATTCATTACTGCAGTAACTCAAAATGCAATGTTAATTGTTTACAAAGTGTTTCAAAAAGATTTCATTACTAATGATTTGCTACTTGAGATTTGTAACAAAGATTCTAACATACCTTGTGCATATTTGTTTGATATTAATTGCATTAAAGTCGCTTATTGTATATTAGTTACATATAAATTTATGTACAAGAGAAGCACTTTTCCAGAAAACTGTTTTAATTTGGCATCAGATTATAGATGGCAAGATTTTCGAACATTTCTTGATGAAATGGGAATTTTTTCTGATCAGGGAATCACACGAGTACAAAGCACATTTCAGGAGGCCACTTTAAAGCTACAAACGATCCAAAACAAAATGTGTTGTGAGCTGATGGAAGAACTGAAAGACATTACTTTTTTAGCAAAATGTTCTAACGAAATATTACAAGCTGCAAAATATTTTTAATACTTCTTCAGTAAGTTTCGCGTCTCAGAATATCTGAATAATTACATCATTTGTTTTAAAGAAAATTTAGGCCCTGATAAAAAAAAAATAAATTAATATGATTATACTAGCACATGTGAAATGTGTAACTATTAAAAAGTTTCTAATATAATGATCTTTATTTTCCTATTCTATTTACATATCAAGAACAGAATTTTAGTAAAACGAAAAAAGTATTTTTGATGGCGCAATGTATAAATTAACCCTCATCATTCTTACAATTAACAAGTTCAGCAAAGTAATCACTTTTAGAAAATGAATTACAAGTTCAATAAAATAAATTTAAAAAATGAATTGTAATTCTAAAGAAGAGATTAACATTATAGACTAAGACAGGACATGCTCCGTAACACTTTTGGACTTGCTCTTGGGAAAAGAAATTTCTGGCCGTAGTATTTTTGCACTAGAGTATGTGATCAAACTTACTCTATTGGTGCCACTATATCAGTTAACTTAATATATAATTATAATAATATGTGTAAACCTTTTTTTCCTACAGAAGTTCCGATAATTTGAACTTTTCCTGGTTGCTCTCTAGCATAACAAACCAGTTTTTTTTATGTATTTCAACAAGCCAACATTCAGATGCGAGTGGATTTACCAGATGTCAAATGGTCAAAGGCTTACATTTTTGATTAAAAGGCATTCATAGTATAATAACTGAAAATAAATGAGCAATTTAATAAAAATTTCTCAGAGTGAACTTTTTAAATATTAACAAGCAATTTTCCACATGAACTATTTATATAATTTTGAATGATTTCTTGTATTTCAATACTGTAAATAAAGTAACATTTATGTGCATTCTAACAAGTAAAAAAATGTATGTAGTATTTTTAAATTTATTCTTACGTGTGAGTTATTCATTAAAAAAATTGTATTTACAAACAGGAGTGTAGTGTTACCCAAGTGAGTGTGTTATGTAGAGTTCATAATAATTCGATAAAGCAATGTGTTACTGTAAAAAATTATTAGTTCTACTATTGTTATAGTAATTTCCAGCTATTCAAAGGGAAAAAAATTATGGTTGCTCTTTCCCATTGCTACTTTACACCTATTTGCAAATTATTTCCCAATTTAAAAAAAATATGCAATGAGGAGTAAACTCACTCATCACACTTACTTTTTCAGTAAGAGAAGCATATTCTTCAAAATATGCTACCAATTCACATTAATTATAAGTTTTGGTTTAAAAGAAATAGTGTTGAAAGAAAGTATCAATACTCAGCACTAACACAAACATATTGATACTTGGTACTTTATAGTATTGTGAATAATTTTTTTATTTATAAATATTTAAGCGTATCGTTACTGATTATAATATAAATCAATATTGATTTATATTTTAGTAAGTTCTATTTTACAGTGTTAATAATTATACAACAGATTGTAAAAGCAACAGTTCAAACAAAACATCTCCTAAGAAAATTGGATTTAGCTTATTGTGGTTAGGTTAAACTTAAATTTAAGTATTTACCTGTAAGAAAAATTTATGTAAGAACTATATTCAACTTGTGGAAAATAAGAATATAAAATTTCCTTAGTAATAATGTCTAATTTGTTTCTAAACACAATTTTAACTACAAGTCAACTAGTCATATTCGGCTTCCTATTTTGTGCTTGTTCCTGCCACATAAATTATCAAGAACGAAAGTAACAAATGTAAATGCTCATTGAAATATAATATACTATTAGTATAATTAAAAAAGTCAGAATAAAATTTTTTTAATGCTATTGAACGAAAGCATTAATATCAGTCCATACTATTCAATGAAGAAACATTAGCATTTCAATAACATTAATACTTTTTTTTTAATGTTATCAAGCATTGGCTGATTTCTTTAAGTATATGCTTATAAATTAAAAATGCTGAAATATAATATTAAAATATATTTTCAAATATGATGGGAAAAAACAATTACCGTTTACAGTACATTGTAGTAAAACTAATCATTGACATGTATGAAGTATATCAAAAGGCTTCATTCTCATGATAAACTATAAATAACTGAAATTAGCACGATAACTATATGTTAGAAAAATGTTATTAAAAATAGCTCATAATATTGAAATAGACACTTTTATTAAATTTAAATACACTTATGCAATGAAACAAATCTGGTAACATTCATAATTACAAAATTTACATTATTTTTAAATGTCAATCTCTGTTTTAACACATCAAAGTAGTAGAATAAGATGATTTCATGTTTAAATATCTTACTGGTATAAAAATTATAGCAGATATGTGGTATAAGCAAAAAAAGAAATGATCAAAGATATTCACAAAAAACAGCTCTCTATAAATTAAATGTAAAATACGCCTACATACTACAAAAGGAAACAAAAAAGAAAGATGTATAAATATGGAACATTTTTTAAAAGTTTTATAAATAAAATCTCTTAAATTGATATTTAAAAATTTTCAATCAGCAGAAAAAAAGGTTAATTCAACGATAAACAAACTTATTTTTAAAATAAGAAATAAAAATTATTTCATGTTTGCATTTGCTTATTACAAAATATAAATAATTAATTTTAAAAATATTTTTTAGAAGCATACATCATTTAAGAGAAAAAATTTGAGTAAAGTTTTTCTTTTTCGAATGATTTTACTGGCTTAAAATATCTAATCTCTTATAATTTTAATCTCAAACTTTAACGGGAAGAATTTAAGTACATAATTTTTCATTTTGTGTAACAATATAATTATACTTTGGCTTAAATTAGGTAATAGATAAATTATTTAATTTACATAACAGTAATGCTTACAATTAAAAATACAGCATAGCATAAAATAGCTAAGTGGACATTTTTATTAAAAATTAGAAAACAATCTACATTATATATAGATATAGTTTCTTTCTTTTACATAATTTTTTTGTAACTCAAATTTTAGATAAATAAGAATTAAATATCTAATGATAAATCTTAGCAATTGCATGCCACATAATCTAACATTATAGTTAATCATTATCAATTAACAACGCAGAAAAAAAATAATGAAAAATATTGAAATAAATAAGTTGGACCCATAATTTAGTCTGGCAGAAGTTTGATTAACAATGAAAAATTACAGAAATTATTTTCTATTTATCACACAATATGCAAGAGCAATTCTATTTACATTTTTTTACTTCTTTTTTTTTGAAAAGCGTGCAGTTTATTCCAAAGAAAAGTTTTGAGTATAATCATATTCAATAGTTGGAATGACTGCTTGCATAAATTTCAAGAAAATGATTATATACATGTGCACACCAAGTTCTCCACCACCCTCGGTGACAGTGTGAATAATTTTCTTCATCACCTCAGCATGTCTGAATAAAAATAATAAATAAATAAATTTTTCAGAATTAATTTCAGAACAATAAACATCACACATAAGTATGTAAAGTATTTCATGTAATCAAATAATAAAGTCTTACAGAATTGCTTTCTAAGCTAATTATAAAGTGTAGCAGAATTTTTTTTATACAAATATTTAAAAGCTATAGTATTTTTATTGTTCATGAAAAACTATTACCTTTATATATTTGCAACTAATTTATTTTAAATAGAAACCACAGTTTTAGTAGGTCATAGGTTGGTAGCATAAATATATTATTGGAAAACATTTTAAATTGTGACACTTATAAATCCAAAATGCACAAAAATATAATGTAATAAGATGAATTTAATTTAAGGCTTAAAATTAGGAGAGAATATCTTGCTCAGAAAGAATCGACAAAACGCATAGTTTAACAATAATATTCCATAATAAAAATTAGCAGTGGTACATTCTTTTAAAAATTTATTTGTATTAATAGTAAAAATTAGTTCAATAATTTAGTTTAATAATTAGTTTAATAAAATTGTTTAGTTATCACCAGAGTTGGCTAGTTCAAACCAAATTTTTTTTTTTAATAATATTTTTAAAGTTCAATTTTTATTATTTATATAAATAGTTTTAACTTGAAAACTAAATGAAAAAATATTAAATTTTTCCACTTTTATGTTTAAATGCTAATAGCAGTATGATTTTTTTTTTTTTAAATAGACACAAATATATGATTTTTAAATGTTTAGATTTCCTGCAAAAATATGGATAAAAATAAATTAATGTGAGCAATATGTTCTAAAAATGCTTAATATAAAATAAAGCATCATCAAATCCATTTTCTAATTGCCTTTAAAATTAGTTGAATAATTTAATTGTTGAAAAAGTTAAAATAAAAAAGTAAGAAAACTTTTTTGTATCTTGTTAAAGATTCAGGCTTGACTAATTTTTATACTTTTAGCAGTTTTTTCTATTATCAGTGTAAACAAATTTGTATTGTACCCATTATGATTTTGTTCCTTTTTGTAATATTTTCAAAATGCACTTTTTTGTATTAAAAAAGAATTCTAACAAAAGATATTCAGAATTCACTTATGATATTTTCATTGTAATGCTGCATTATGTTAATAAGCAAATTGCAGGTCTTGAAGTGGGCTATAAAAAATTTAGAACACTTATTGGAACAGTATACATAAACCAGACTATTTTTAAAAAGAGCAATTAAAAAATTATAATTTGATCTACTTAAGTACAATAACGGCAAATTTTATCACAAAAAATAATAAAATGTATCATTTTTAATTCCCGACTTAATTTATTCTGAAATTAAAAAGTTTTAACATTTTTCCCCTAGTAAAATGCTATTAATGGAGCATTGAGCAAACTCATAACAGTTTGAGATCAATATTTAGGACATATTAATGATACTATTGCATTAAAAAAGTAATTAGCATTAAATAGTTAATATTCTTTCATACCAATATACCATAAAATTTATAACCGAGTTCATAATTTCTTTAATGAAATAATTTTAAGTGGGGTTTCAATAATTTAAAAAAGAAAACACAGTGAAGATGAGTCTTAGCATTTGTGTTTAAAAGTAATTTTTTGGGTGAACCATTAATTGAAATAAAAAGATATTCGATGAAAGTTCCAAGATTTTTTTGATTATTCAAGCCGATTATTTTAAGAAGTGCATTAGTATTCATTGAAAATTAGACGTTCTGAACACACACAAATCAGAAATATATGGACAAAAAACTAAAGAACAAATAAGGATAAAATATTTTTTAACAGAAAAATCAAAAATTTCAGGACAACTACGAATTCTGATATTAGTAAATTTAAAGCTCGTATCTTAAAATGTAAGAAAAAAAGTAATTTATACTTTATTTACTATTAAAATTTCAGGACAACTACGAATTCTGATATTAGTAAACTTAAAGCTCTTATCTTAAAATGTAAGAAAAAAAAGTAATATATAATTTATTTATTATTAAACTATCAGTCAAAAATTTACTTTTACTGTTTATATGTAATCCATGTCATTTTTATACATTTTCATCATTCCCTTATTTTCAAGTACTTTTTTAATTACTTGAAAGTCTATATATAAAACATAGATGATAAATTGCATTAAATATATTAACATTTTTGTCGATTCTATGGAGTAGTAACAAACAAGAAATGTATATTTCAATAAACTTAATTAATATTATGAGTTGTATACAACAAAGTAATAATATTAATTAAATAATATTGAGGTATAGCATTTTTATATTACAGACAAGCAGGGATCACTTTTTATATTACTATGGTAAAATAAATTTTAAATAGTTCATGAAAAAAGGAATTGTAAAGTAATATATTCCAGAAACAAAGGTGGATAGTTTTGAATTGTCTATTGAAAATATTAATTAATAGTTAAAAGGAATTGTTAAATATTCTGAAATACTTTAGAACAGTTTAGTTAATTTCAATTAATGGCTTATATATATGTGTGCGTGTGAGAGTCTGTATAAAATATTATTCAACATAATGCTTTGAAAAAAGGAAAAGGTTTAAATCTAAAAAACCTGGTTTAACTAAAAAAAAATTTTTTGTTTTTCAACTCTATTTACCATGCATAATTAAAAATGCATGTTTTAAGCCTTCATACTGAATTAGGTACACGGAAACCGTAGGGAAATCTTTCATTAATCAATCTTAGATTTCCCACCAAGGATTGTCACTATTTTAGACTTAGATTTTAAATATATTATTTAAATATCATAATTCTGTACAAGCAATTTAAAGTAACAATAGAAATTTATGTCAAAAAAATCTATTTCCAATAATAATAAAAACATTACAGAACAAAACAGAAGGCTTTAGTACTATGCAAAAAACATAAAAAACCAACAGGATTCGAGCTATCTTCATGTAACTTCTAGAAAAACAAAATTTCACCAAATAATCATTTGTGTAACCTCATACTAGGTCTACTGGAAAGTTCAATCTGATAATTTTGTTTCAAGTTTGAATTTAATATGCATGCACATTTTTTTAAAAACCATGCCGGGATAGCCTGGTTGGTAGGGTACTGGACCCATGTCCAAGAGATACTGATCCTCTGGGGATACTGATCCAGGAGTTTCCTTGTCTTCTGGAGTGGTTCATAATTACAAGGCTACGGAGTTGATCATTAGTAGTCGTCAACCCAACACTGGGTCGGCTGTTCAACGACGGGGGAAAAAAAACACGCATGACAATATTTTTTATAATTGAATTTATACACATGTGCCCTTTGAAATTAAGTATAATAAAGACATCTCATGTTATTACTAAGTTGGAAGCAATTGCAAAAGCAAGGTTTTTGATGAAGTTTATTTAAAACACTGTATGTTATATGAATTCTAATAAGGTAGAGTCCTATGGGCACCAGTAGTAGAGGCAACAAAGGAAATTATATAGTATATTGTAAATATATTAAAAACTGCAATATTTTTTCCTCTTCATAAATGAACTTAAAACGTAAAAAGGAATGAAAATGAACAGTACCTGCAAGGATGAACTGATGCTCTGGGGGGACCAGGTAGATGAGGATGACTTTCCATGGTAACAGTTTTCTTTGCATGGTCTTGACTAATGTCTTCGTACATTTCTTCAATTGTCAAGGGTTTCCGATTCTACAGAATAACTTTGATTAGTATGTTTAAAAGCATTCCACCTATAATCTCAATAAACAACTTTAACAAAGTAATATGCAGTCAAGCTCATTTATTGTGACTGTTGAAATGAAATCACAGATTTAAGAAAGAAAGTATCTGATTTATTTTGAAGTAGAATTGAAATTGTAAAAATGTTATTTTGAGCGAAAGTTCTTTTGCTCAAAAATCATGTGTGGATAAGCAATTATGATTTACAGAGTGTTTCAATTGTTGTGTCATGAATTATGGGGTTATAGCACAGCAAAGAAACAAAAAAGAGAAATTGTGAATTGTCATTGCAATGACTAACAGAAGATGCTGTTATATACAAACCATCAAATAGATTCTTTCATTTGCTGTTTTAATTACTCATGTGTGTTCTTTTTTATAATTAAATATTAAAGAATTATAAGTTTTTAATGTAGCATTAATTTTATCAACATAGATTCAAAGGAAAAAAAACCGGTGTTCATATTCAATTGGAAAACGGCATGAAAATGCTTTATAGTGGTTGAAATTATTTTTATATATCTAATATATATATCTAAAACATGGAGACAAGGTTTTAGTAAAATTGTTTCATTCACGCTAAATCCTATGTTGCCATTCCTGATTCGATAGAGTAATTCTCTCAGTCACTTTGCTCTAAATATAAAGAAGTTTCACTGAGTATCCAGAAGACTAGAACCTCCAGCTCTGAGTTTTTTTTAAAAATAAAAATATTACTGAAAATTTCTTTACAAGGACATTAAAAAATGTTTTTATTACTTTCAAACTATTCCAAAAATAAAATTTACCTTAATCAAAATTTTAAGTAAGTTTTACTTTGTTTAATTTTTTTTTATACAGAAAATACATCTTCTTCTTCTTCCTTATCCCCAAAATTAGCAGGGCTAAACAATGTCCATGAAATTCACCACCCGGAGGAAGTCGGCCACCATAAGTGTGTTATTAAGAATGTCCCTTTTGTCCAGACCAAGACAGTCCCGGATATGTTGGGGGTAAGCCTGCATGTTGTGGCACCTGGGGCAGTTAGGGTAGATTTTAATACTACCCTCAAAAGAAAGGGACTTAAGGTGGCCGCTGATAAGCCTGGTAAGTGCAGTCTGGTCCTTGCGGTTGCACCGAATGTTGAGTGCACCTCCTGGACTGGTGCTCTGGTACCAGTGATGTTTGGGGGGTACGAGCCAGGAAGCGAGGTCTTCTTTTTTCTTTTTTGATGCCAGCTCCATGAAGGTGAGGGAATTTGGACTACATAGATTTAAGTATAAAATACTATTCAAATATATTCTAACGACTTGTGATTTATTCAGTTTTAATAAAAAAGGAATGAATAGCAATCATGGATGAAAAATTAAAAGGAAGAATGAAAAATAATAAAAAGAAAAGAATAATCATGCAAAATAAGCTTTTTAACACAGTGAAATAAATTTTAACTTTTATTGAGCACCTGGATAGTAATACTTTATTTTCATGCTTACAAACAGCAATTTTGATTAAACCTTCATGTTTTAACAACTGTTCAGTTATAGCTAGATAAAAATAATTTAAAGTGGTAAAGACTTTTCAAAAACTTTTTCTGTTAACAAATCAAAATAATTGATAATAGTTGGTCAATTTTCTGAAAGAAGTTAATTTACCAAAGTGAGATTTTTTTTTTAGGTTGTCATGAAGGAATTTTTTAAAAATCTAATTTAATTATACATTAGATTTTGTAAATTTTACAGAGATGAAAATTTTCAAAACAATAAACGTTTTTTAACAGTATTCTCTTGACACGCTTTATAAAGCCAGTCAAAATTGATTATTTTATTCTCTTTTGTTAGTAAAATTAGTGTGCTAAGTAATTCTAAGTGAATGCAAACCACACACATTAAATAGACAAAATTTCATAAATCAAAACTAAGAAGTTCTCAAATATTTCAAGAATTTTACAAAATCTACAAAAAAATTTAATCTATTTCACTTAAAAAAAAAAACTATTTCCTGACACACTACTTTCCTTGACTTTGTCAGGTATTCCAAATTGGAAGACGCACTGGATTTCAGTGATATAGCTGATGGCCAGTTACAAATATCAACCTTTAAAGGAATCAAAAGTATCCTCCTTACTAAATGGTCATGTTGGATGCTAAATATATTTAATAAAGTTTTCTTGTCATTATTTTAGAACGACACACACAGTTGACACACATCATAAAATTACAAATAATCTACTTAACAGTTACATATAGATTTTTTAAAAAAATTCTTTGGAATAATTATTATATTAAATACATTCATGAAATTGGTATGATAAAAGAAAATGTTTGCCCATTTGTTTAAAACCTAAAATTAATTTAGCAGATAAAAGTTAGAAGTTTTTATGGGAAACTACATAACAAATGTTTTGCTTTATAACTTTAAATACTAACCTCATCATAACCAAAGAGCCATAACCTGGGTGTCTGATAGTACTTGTCATATGTAATATTTAAATCATAGGTGCGTGTTGGCACTATTCCAGCTTCATTACTTGCTGCATTGTTAGTATCAGTTTCAGGATTTGTAGCAGTCGCCAAGTCCAATGTAGCCTAATTTAAAAAACAATATATATATATATTTATACATTAGATTTAGAAATGTTTCATAAACAAAAGTTATTTAGTTGAAATTTCCTAAATCTTAGTCATACAATATAGACCATCTATTACCAAGAACTTCTTTATTAGTAAAGTCAAGATGGCGTCAACGATGAATTAATCAGATTCAAAGTTAAGTACTTAGGTCAAGAGTAGGTAAGATATGGAAATAGGTTAAAATTTGTCATGCTTCATTAATGATTATGCAAATACTCACAAAGCCACAAACGAATGTTCTAAAAAAACATGCTATAAAGATTAAAAAAAAAAAAAACGTAACATTAAATATATTTTAATACGATGTTTAAATTATGGAAAAATATATTTATGGCATGTATATGACTGCCAACATGGATAGGAAAAAATCCAGAAGATTTTACGAAATAATATAAATTTCATGAAAATTGTTGCATAATGTACTAAATATTTTACACATAGGGAGTTTTTATAGTCATCAAAATAGAAAAAACTGCAATATTTTCCAGTTATAATTGACATTAAATGAACTTTAAATGTTATGTATTATGTTTACTGATAATTTTGAATAGTAATAGGCATTTAATTTACAGGGCTTCCACTCAATTTCAGAAAAAAAATTCCCCGACTATTCCAGGTGTATCAGGTAAATTTCAATGAAAATCCATACCATATTTATTTACACCACGGAATTTTTCATCAGAAAACTTTTGATTCTTTTATTTGTAATGCTAAGTATTAGATTTTCTGTGTAAAATAAATATCATAAAATGAGGATGAAAACATTTCAGTTTTACTTAAATGTGAAATTTTAACAATAAATAATTGTAATAGATTATTGTAATTAATAGATTATTGTAATTAATTATTTAAGTTGAATCTCAAACTGATGACAGACAATTTTAAGACTGGTTATTTTTCAGGTATAATGTAGGAATTTTCCAGGTTTTTGTAAGAAAATTGCAACTTCCTCTGACTTTTGGAGTTAAAATAAAATTCCCCGACAATTCTAGGATTTCCCTGTTCAAAAAACAAGTTAAAACAAACATTTTGTTAAAATAATAGTCAATTTTTTAAAAATGTTTTTTAAAGTTTGAGAAATCAATTAAATGAATCAATTAAAGTTGAGAAATCAATTAATTAGAGATCATAATAATTCAAATTTTGTAGTATACCTTTAGATACAAAACAATAAATTAAAAAAAAAAAAAAATTATCCACAAACCTTATCATTGTTTTCAATCATTCCACCTTGCATGAAATCATCCATATCCAGAGCTTCTTCATCATCATCTTCATCCTCATCACTATCAGCATCAGCAACAACTTTATTCATTAGATTTGGAGCAGTTACCTTAACACCAAGGAATAAAGTATGCTCAAAATGTTTTTAAATCAACATATCTTTAATAAATTATTTGAAGATGGAAATTTCAAAAACTAATTTCTTACATTAGGTTGAACAGTCATCTCTTGAACTTGATCTGCAAGCGCAGCAGCAGAGCTATCTGCAAGAAATAATGATACACATATAAATATTAATTAAATTATAGGATCAAAAATAAAAATAAATGCCCTAGAAAGAGTAACAGTTTAACTGTAACTTATACATTAGAAGGGAAGCCAAAGATTATAGAAACTAATTTATCAATTATACATAAAGTGGACTTTATATTAAAGGAATTGATTTTCATGACAAAGGATATAAAACTCATATATATTTGCTAAATAAAGGATTTCATTGATAGATTATGTAAAAACTATTAAATAATGAAAATTTTTTTATGATTTTCAAGTAATTACCAGAGTAGTGATGAGTATCAACCCAGCCTCCATCTTCATCTTCAGTTTCAAGAAGTTCCTCATGATGCTCAGCTAATTCTATTTCTTTACATCGTTTATAGCAAGGAACTGACGTACAGGAAAAAAAAAAAAAAGAAATAATCAATAATATTTATAGTCAAATGCATATTTTAATACACGCAAACATTTTTCAGTTTTAGATCATGAATATAAAATTATCTAAAGCACTATAAAACTATATCTATTAATATAAAACAATCTAAAGCACTATAAAACTATATCTATTAATATAAAACAATCTAAAATCAAAATCACAGAAAAAAAGTAAAAAAATAGTATTTAATGTTATAGCATAGTAATGCATACATTTAATGAAACACATATTTTAATACACACAGATAAGCATTTTTCAGTTTTACATTATATAAAACTATCTAAATGTTTATAAAGCCATTTCTAACAAAATAAAACTAACTAAAGCACTATAAAACCATTACTATCAATATCTATATACAAATTTAAGTATTACAGAAAACACAGAAAAAATTCAAAATAAGGAATAACATTTCCTGTCAATTACATATTTCAATGCACACATTTTTCAGTTTTATAAAATCAATATAAAACTATCTGCATTAATATAAAACTATTTAAAGCTCTGAAAAAATTATGAAATAAGAAATAACACATTTAATGTCAATTGCAAATCTTGATGTATAAATTAACAGAAATTTTTCATTTTTAAATTATTAATATTAAAGTAAATAGAAAAAATAAATTTAGATGTGAAATAACATCTATAAATAGAATTATATAACTACCTTAAGCAATTTGAGAGATCATTTACAAATATAGACAGAAGAGTATACTAAATTACTCACAACATATTTTCCCCATTAAAATAATTTAATATAAAAATGTACAGTGTTTGAAATGCGAATATCTTTTTACTCATTAGCTTAATTGTGAAAAAGGTTGTTTCATTATATATGTATAAGCTTTTTCTTCTGTAGTTTAGTTTGATAATAAAACTGATTAATTTTTGTAAACAAAATTGTTTTGCTGACTGACAAAATTTTTTAACTTAGATTGAGACTAACTTTCTTGAGACTCACATACAATTCTTAACATTACAAAATTTTCAAATAAAACTACTGCAAAATAAAATGCCTAAAATTTAATTAAAAAACTGGCATTGATAGGACATACTAAAGTCGTGTTACATACAAATAAAAATTATAAATTACTTAATGTAACACCATATAATGATAAAAATAAATTGAAAAGTTAAAATACAACAGTAAGTAGACAGTGTTAGTCATAAATTAACAAAGGTAATTAAAGGTTTACCATACCTTAAAATGGGTCTTAATGAGAAAAGGAAGAAAGACATTTAATACAATAACTTTTATTCACATGCAAAGCAATATTTATTATAATTCACATTAAAGATTCAAGAAAATATGGCAATAAACTACACTTTTTCAAACATGACATTTGTTTTTCTTCAAATTATTATTTACTATTATCTTCAGATAGGTACTTTATAATATTATACAGTTATATTATAATAGCACAATACACAGAGAAATCTTATTTCCTGTACGGAAATTAAGGTGTTTTTCCAAAAAAAAGAAAGAAAGAAAAAAAGAATTGAAATTATGATTTATTATTATATTGCTCAAAGCTACATTTTGAAATAATCTTAATGAAAAGTCATATATATGTTACTAAAACATATAATGTAAAACCATAATTTTTTAGTATTTAAAAATATATTTTATAATATTGAAACGCATACAATTGAACTAATGAAATTTTAAAATCATGCTAAATAGCTCAAGGAAATTAAACAGTTCTTGTCTTTTTTTTAATAGTCTGAATATTAAGCATTATCATTCTGTATATAACAGATTTTTATATTCATATCTTACGAGTAGGAAAAAAAATGAATGGTTATAAATAAGAGGAACTAATTTTGTGTGCAGAAAAATAACTATTTGAGGCTGTTAATTAATTGTAAAGTAACTATTGATAATTTTGCAGTGTAACACAATTACTTAATATTTATTGTTCTGTAAGAATAAGTATTCGTATATGTACTTATTTTTTTTAATCATAACTTTCATTTATTATATTACTTATGCAAAGGGTTTCTAGACATATTGTTTACTTCTACTGTTAAACATGTTTTTTCCAATTATGTGGTGGATAGAAGAAAATATTGATAAACTTACATAATATATATTTAGGATCGAGCTAAAAAAATTTAAAAGAATTTTAAAATATTTTACAATAAACAGTAATAGGTTTTGAATTTTTTTTTCTTTTTGAAAAAAAAAAAATTTAAATTTCTGTTGAGCAAAATTTCTATTCAATTAAATTTCTATTGAACACTTGTCTTTGTAAGATTAATAACAAGGGTTAAATAATTTTAAAAGAGGAAAGCTGTGGTGTTAAGATAAGAATATTAACCCTTAATTGCATTTATTGATACTCATTGCATTTATTGATTATTGATTTATTGATTACAATAAAGATAAAATCACTAAAAAATAGCCTGTAAAATACAAAGACTTAATTTTATAAAAAATTTTCAGCTGAATTATTCACTGCATAACAGTATAACAAAGTGGGAAAAAAAATTCATAAGAAAATAACAAAGTTAATTTAAGGTAAAAAGAGGAAACTTGTTTTACCATTTCTAGTAACAAGAAATTGCTTTTCAGGAGGGAGATATGGTTTCAAATTGGCTTCATCTCCTTTAGCCCATTGCCAAGTTGGATAATGATGAACTAGGTGGTCTCCTGCATATACAAACTATTAAAATAATAAGTGATTAGTTTAACAATATTGATTTAGTTCTGTATAAAATAATTTTGATTGTTTGTAGCTAGTTAAAATATCTCAGTAATAATCTCAGAATTACTATTATCAGAATATTACTATTAATTATTAAAAAAAATAATTATATTATTATTAATAAAAGGAAATCATTTATGACAGGAATACATTCAAGTAAACATTAGAGGTCATATCTGACAAATCACTGATTCTGAAAATTTTTCGTTCAAAAAAATCTCTACTTTATGAAAAATGATATGCAGATCTATGCAGTATAAGCCCATATAACAAGTATACTTCTTAAAATAAGAATCCTGATATAACTGTCATTACAGTAAAAAAAATTAAAAGTTAACCTTTTAATGCAGAATTTCTATTTAAATATATTTTTCATACTTTTTCATTAAATTGAATTAATTTAGGTCAAAATAAGTTAAAAATATTATAATTAGCATTTTAATGATTTATACTTATAAAATACAGCATGGGGCAGCTGTATTTTTTCCATATTAAAGCTAAAATCTTCAAATCACCACTCACTTCCAAAAGATAATTTTTCAAGTTTGCACTTAAAAAAATCTAAGAGAAATGTTTATTTATCATAGAAATTTCTTTAATTTACAAAATTAATCACTGATAAATGTTTTGAATGTATAGAAAAAAAAAATTTCCAAGCTACTTTTTTTAATTTTATATTTTAGTACAAATACAATTCCAATAATCTAACGAACTTTTTTTAGTAACTATAAGACTTATTTTTATAATTTGTAATTATTTTTATAATTAAAAAATACCAAAATATTTTTTGCTTGTATTTAGAGAGTCAGTAAAATTAAAAAAATGAACAACAGTGAATCTAATTTGATTTTGAGTACATACAGTTGTGCAAGTACAAACAGATAGTAAAATAAAGTTCTACATTTTGTTGGCATTTCATAAATAATTAGCACATATTTAACAATGCATATATTAGGATTCTGAGTAAAATAAATCATTCAGAAATATTTAAATTTTTTTTTAAGGCTTTAATTCAAGTCAAACAAAAGTGTTAGTGCTATTAACGTTCGCCCGATCAGTTAAAATAATTATTCCTTTACTGTCTCATCAAAAACAATTTATAATTATCAATGATAAAAATTATTTTACCTCATCTGGTGTCAAAACACCTGTTTCCTTAAATTTTGATTCCTAAAAAGTAAAATAATAAAATGATTAAAAATAGTCAAATTAATATAGGTGACAAGATAATTATGGTATGGTTAATTAACTTGGTAAGGTAAGGTTTTTAAATAATAAAAAGTATCTGTGATCTTATTAAAATTTTAATACAGCATAAAATTTAAATTTTAATATAGCTTTTTTTTTAAACGAGTAAAACTGTAGCATTATGGACATATAAATAAGTATTTTACCAGTGATGTACAGTGCAGGAAGAAAAAAAAAATCACTCTGAATATCTTTTGATCTAATGATAGAATTTTCACTTACTACAACTCAATCTTAAAGGCTCTAGTGGGTGACATCAAATATTCTAATTAATTAGGGACAGACAATATTTCAAGTTACAAAATCAGAAAAAAACAACAACTTTCTTTGAATAAACATACCCTTTTTTTGACGGCTTTAAATTACAGCGGCAGCTGCAATCTTTGAAATATGGTACCAATAATTTGTTAAGGAGAAGCATTCTAAAGTTTGAACTCTTAATGTTATTTTTACTCTTCGCATATCTTGGGAATTTTCTTAAGAGAATCCAACATTTTTAGTACAGAATTATAAAATTTGTTTATCCAATAATTAAATGCAAATTTTTTATAATTTTACTTTAATTATTTTGATTGTTTTATTAAAAAAAGAGTTGAAAAAATGTTGAATTGTAAGGTATAAAATTTTTTACATCATTGGAACTATTGGACCAATTTTGTTCATATTTTGTATTTTGCTCCCTAAAATTATATGCTTTAAAATAATGTAAAAATTTGTATACCCTAAGTTTCAAATTTTTTTCAACTATTATCATATAATATGATAAAAAAGAATAAATAGTAATTTAAATTTTCCTTGCATGAATTTATCTTTATATAAATGAATTTTATAATTGCGTGCAAAACTTTTTTGATTTGCTTTATAAATTTCCAACGCATGGTGAAATATGCAAAAAGTAAAATTAAGGGGCTAAAATTTGGTCTGCTCTTCTAACCAAACTATTCGGGCCTTATTTCTCAATTGCAGCTACCCCCTATATTTTTAAGGACAAAAATCCAAATTTGTCAAAAAAAAAGAAAAGAAAGAAAAAAAAAAGTTTGCTTATTCAGAGAAAATAAGTTTTTGTGCCTGATTTTGTAACTTATAATATCCTCTGCACTGATTAATCAGCATATTTGAGGTCCCACTTTGAACCATTAAGACTGAGTCCTAGTATGAGAAGATATGATTATTAGATCAAAAGTTACTCAGGCTGATTATTTTTTTTGGCTTACTGTGTATTGTTTAAAAGTTCTTTATTTGCCCAGCGAGTTTGACTTGGGGAATCATGAAAACATTCAGGTCCAGCAGACACGACTGGAATCCATGCAAGATACAAAAAAACAGGCAAATTCTTATAGGTCCGGTGTAGATACCAAAACTTCTAGACAAATAAGAAGCTTCAAAATCTAACAGGACCAATTAAACAAAATAATTTTTTTCAATAATCATATATGCATGATATACACCAAAATAAGAATGTCGTTTGAGAAAAAATTTAAATTTAATAGATAGAAAGTTGGTCAAGGAAAATTTAATAGATAGAAGGTTGGGCAGCTCTGAGTAAGGCTCATTGACCAAAGGTGTATTGTACCCTAACCTTAGACCATGACTATTGGAAAAGTTTTACAGCTGAAACAAAGTTCAGCAAACACCTGACAGGTATGTCCTGTAGTTCCCAGACCTTAACACAATGCTGTCCTCAATGCTCAAATCTTTAGGCAGAAAAGACCTCTCACTCACAAAGTAGTGAGAGAAGTCTCCTCTTTAAGATGCCAACCCTGCAAAGGGGATCAGGTGGAAGACTCATAATGTGGAGGTGTCTCCTGAGGGTGCAATAGCCAGTAGGAAGACCTATGATCTTCATCAAATTATTCCTTATAAGCCTAAGAAGCTCTTTTTGACGCACATCAGGACAGATTTAACTCCTTAGCTCGCGTCTGAACGTCCAAAATGCACCATTGCTCATAGGCAATCTTGCCATAAAGCTTGAAAATAGTGACCCAGAAGGATGCAGGAGTGATTCCTAAAGATGGTTCCGGGTCACAAAACGACGCACTGTAGACATTTGTGTGTGTTTAATAATTAAAATTGAGTTTTAAAAAAAATAATTAGTGATTTTCAAACAAATTTCTTCAAAATTAAGTGGTGACAGAAGGGCAGAAATTAGTTACAAGAGTCAACAAATTGCTTCCAGAAAGCTTTTCACTTTACCTAAATCTGCTGATAATTTTAAAGCTCCTTGAGCTATATGCTTGGATCTTTAGAGCAATTAAGATGAAAAATTACCACGATTAAAGATAAATGTGAAGATTGTGTTTGCATTTTTTTGTGATATAGAGAAGGCAATCAGCAAAGTTATAACCAAAAACTTAGGTCTATTTTAACAAAGGATCCTAAACAAAAATCTTAATAAAAGAAAAGTTATTGTCAAAAAATGACTGCAGACATTAGAAAAAAAATCAAAGATCTATTATGGGGGGAATACATGTTTAAATCAATCTAAACGTAAAAAAATCAATGAAAATTTTTAATTTGCATGAAATAATGGAAATAGCTTGTCCCTGATGTTTTTGAGCAAAGATTTCAGCTGTGATCTGAGGCAGAGTAATCGCCAAGTCTTGGCAACTTTCGGGCAGCGGCCACCAAGGAACTAAAAGAACATCATACAAAGGGACCAACTCATGGCCATCCCCATACAAAATCTCTACCCCTTTTTTTTTGCTTTTAAAAAAAATTTGCAAGTTTAAAATCTATTTGGCGCCTTGTCGGTTGTAGTTGACTTGAGGAGATTTCTGTATCATGATCTGTGGCAGAAAAATTGCCAAGTCTTGGCAACTACTGGGCATCAGGGAACTAAAAAAAAAAATCACAGAAAGGGACCAACTATATAATAAGGTATAACTCATGGCCACCCTCAGGCCAATATCTACATATTTTTTTAAAAAAAATGTACAAATTTAAAATCTATTTGGTACCTTGGCGATTGCAGTTGACGCTAGAGATCACAACATGGAAATATTCCCGCTTTAGATTATCCTCCAACTCCATAAAATATTTAACAAATATGCTTCCTAATTTTCTAGCCATTTTTATTAGACAATTTTTCCATATTATAATAGCATATTTGATTTAAAACATTTATTTTTCCAAATTATACAATTTTGGGCTGCTTATTATGTGCAAATGACTAAGTCAATTTGTACATAATTTTAAAATCGTAAGAGATTAACTTAAACAATCTATTTTTATAAGTAATTTCTCTTAAAGCTTACAATAGAAAAATCGAACGAATTTGATGCAATATAATGCGAATGAGGCAAATATTAGATACGATTTAACTAATTGCAATATCATTATGATAAGAAAATAATAATTGGAACGATTTATTAGCTTGTTTAAAAATTTCTTATTGCAATCTTTTTAAATAAAGAGATCCACAGAGATACTAAGTAAAGCGACGATACCTTCAGAATAGGAGTAAAAAATTCAGCTACATTCAAAGCTTTTCCTTTAACATTATTCACTAAACTTTGCATTTTTCAAGTTTTTATAGATTTCTTATAATTATAGGTGTCTAAAATTGGAAAGGTTGAACAATGATCGCGTGACACAACTGATATTGATAACAACAAAGTGGCATCTTGTCAATTTCTTTAAAATAAAATGATTCAAAGCGTTGTCGCCGTTTAGAATTTTTTGAGTTTTACTTCGTAAAAAATATTCCAGTTCTCAGTGACTTGAAGAAGACTAAGTTGAAAACAGTTAAGTCTGAATAAGTCTAAATCGTTGCATAAGTTTAAAAATATTACTTTAAGAACTTTAGTTTCATAGACGAAAAAATGTTGTTTACAAAAATTTCAAGAGATGAGTTGCAAGAGCTTTTCTTGAAATAATTATTGACGACTTTACGTGAAATGTAAATGAAATATTTATTTGCATATGCTATAATTTTATCGAAGCAGAAGTTTTATAGCATATTTAATAAAAAAACGTAAATAATGAAACAATTTTTGATTTTCTATCAATTATGCACTTCAACTTTTAATTGAAGTGGCTACCGCCTTCAAATTTCAAAACCCAATCAAAACGCTTGAATAAACTGCCACATTTTCGAATGCTTTATCTTGAAAAGAATTTTTAAATTGCTCATGTGTAAATTCTAAAGATAAATTTTAATTCATTTGAACTTGTAAGTAAATTACTCATCATCATTATTCTTTAAAATGCATATTTGCCTTATCTTACGCGCAAACATATAAGTTCGATAATTAAATTTACCCAACTGCTCCGCACAAAATTTTCGGTATTCTTTCCTCATTTGTATGAAAATTTGTAATTATTGTCTTATTTTTACCTTGTTTTATTCTTTTCCTTTGAATTTCGTTTTATCCAGACACAAGGTACTAATTGTTTCAATATCCAAATGATTATAAAGCAACGTTTAAATGACTTTAACAAAAAATTTTTGTTGAAAGTTTTTTTAGGGATTAACTACCTAAAATATTTATGTAATTCGCAGGTTTTTTTATTAAATTTCATCATCAAGAACTCTTAACTTGCTTTTCTGTAGTAAAAAAAAAAGATTTTTTTTTGGAATTTAAATGCACCTTTAATAGAATTTGTGTATTCATACAAAATTATACCTGCTTGATGAAATGTTTTTCTGGATAAATTTAATGTATGTAAAAGCAAAATAAGTTTTATGCACTTGAGGATTATATAAGTTTACAAATATTAAGAATGATTTTTATGTGTATATATGTAATTAGTTGTTGCATGTAGTAACTGTTAATCTCGTTATTAAGTGTTTTGTAAAAAATAGCCTTTTTAAAGAAATATAAATTAAAGAGAAAAAACTATCAAAAACAACCTATTTTTTGTGAGAGGTGATCTTACAAGAGGGTTAAATTTCAAGTTTGCCGACATTTCTAGTGAAATAATATAATAACTCTTAAAAGATTTATGGTATTTATTTCCAATAATTATGTTTCAAATTACTTTTATTTTTATTAAATATTCTACATCTTGTCACTGTGGAATGTGGGTGCTTTTATAGATATAACTAATTGGTCAAAATACAAATTACAATTTCATTGCTACCACTTATCATTTCGTGTTAATTTGATCAATATATTATCTCTTAAAATAAAATTTAGGTTTTGCCTCCTTTAGATAAACAGGGAAACATGATGTTTTTTTATTTGCATTACGTATAATATAAATTTTAATCTAGTAAAGATTTATTTAATAAATATTCAGACTAAAGTATGAAAGCTACTTTATGCCAAAAAATATTTTCATACATAGCCAAGTGTACAAGGCACCAGTGTTTTCCCTAAGTGGTCTGTCCTGCCTGCTCTTTGATTCCTGTAAATGCGTCCTCTTTGGCCTTTTAGTAAAAATAAGTCACCCATCTCTTAAAAACATTGCCTATTTATTCATATTCCATTTAAAAAAAATTAATTCCCTTTTAAAATAATTACACAGTGGTAAAATTATCTGTGGTTATAGGTTTAATTCTGATTACTATTACAAATATCTACTTTGTTGGGATTATTCTCTACTTGCTAACATTTTTAAGTATCTCTTCTCAGAGGGAGTTATTATTAGATTTTTTATTGGTTTTATTTTTTTAATAACTTTTTTATAAATGTTTATTTTCTCATAATTTTCAGTTTAAATTATCTATTGAGACCTATTAAGTTTATTAATTAATAATTTTTTTAGTTTACTTTTTTGAAAAAATTTGTGCTTAGCAATTATATATTAGCATGATGTTAATTATTTTATTAAAATAATTGCTATTGTTTATTACAAATGTTTCTCTACTACAAATGTTTCTCTTCTGATAATGAAAATAATTCTTTTTTAAATATGCTTATAAAATAGTATAAAAAGGTAATTTAAAAATTGTTGAAGATCAAATTCAGTTATTACCTCATTTTACTTCAGTTATTTCATGGTGTTGAAAAAGTGCCCTTTTTTTAAGAGGCAGCTCGCCTTGAATCCCCTTACCCCATTCCTAGGTAGAATTTAGAGGCACATTGGAATTTTTTCTCAGGAATATTTCTTTTTGTTCTGCTACCTAAAATCTGCTTTGTTAGTATCATTTTATAATTGATTAGTGAATCTTTTTAACAGATTTGTTCAGCATGTTGGGCAGATGTTTGTAGATTTACAAAACAGCTGATTATAATCTGTCTTGTGTTATAACGTTTTCACAGAGAATTAAGAGATTTAAGCGTATTGAATGATGTAGTCGAGATAATATTAGATGTGGATATTTCACATTGTGGTGATGATTGACTGTTTTCTGTTTATGCAGATGGGAGAAGAAAAGTAATGACATGTTGACTAATTTATTGGTTTTTTTTTATGTAATATTATCTATAGAAATCTAATTATTAATTTTTGGTTTTAGGATTGAATTTTGTGTGGAGTTTTTTTCCCCTGTAGAATAAATGTTTTAGTGGGTGTAATTTTGGGTTTTGTAAAGTGATTTTGAGTCAAAGTTGCATTTTACTTTGAGTTTGTTTGTTGGGTGTGGTTTTTTGAAGATTATTGATGATCTAGGCAATAATTGAAAGTTTTTATCAAGAAAAGATGTATAAATTTTATGTTTTTGTTAAAAGTAAATGTTTTTTAGCAGTGTATTTAGACTTTTATGAGGATAAAGGATGGTGAATCTTTTTTATTTTTTTAAAGTGTTTTGAAGATTTCTGTATTTAAAAGGAATTTACGATATGTCTTTTGTTGTTGTGCTAATTTTGTGTGTTTGTGATATTAAACATTCTTGGATTGTTCATTATCATCATCATTGGGCCAGACAGCCCAATGTGAGCCAATGCTTTCCTCTGAAGATTTCTCCATAACAACTTCAGATTTATCTTTGATCTCCAATTCTTTTCATTAATTGCAGGAAAATCAGATTCTACTGAATCAGCCCATCTCTACCGAGGCCTTCCCAGTTTTCTTGTTCCAGTGGGTGTAAAAAGCAATATCTTTTTTATTGTATTGCCATCACTCGAGCCAACCAATTCATTCTATTTATTTTATGTACTTAATAATATCATGTTGTTTAAAAAACTTTTACACTTCTCCAATTATTGTTTCCATTTACACCACCAGAATATCTTTTTCTTAAATACTGTGTTATAATTTTCCTCCATATTTATCATTGTCCAAACTTCAGATGCAAATGATATGTTAAGACTGACCCAACAAGAGTTTTGTGAATTAAGAACTTTGTTTTTCTAGAAAGAAACCTAGATTTAATAAATCTTCTCAACCCATAGACAGCCCTATTTGCCAGATACTCTAATTCTTATTTTGGTATGCTTGAAATTATGGAGTTGTTCTTTGCTTTATATATGTTATTTGTAATGAAAATTTTTTTTAGTTTTAATTTGTTTTTGCTAATGAAAAATCTCATTTCAGAATTTGTGAAATCATGGAATCTAGTATAATTTGTAAACTAAGAAGTGCCAAGTTCGCTTCGGTAATTTATTTTTGTTTAATAATTAACTTATTGTCAAGACTCTTCTTTTCTTTATTTTATGCTTTTTAATTTTAGGAAAATGTTAAACATATTTCTGTTAAAGATGCTTCAAAGCGGGCTGCTGATCCTTTGCCAGATAATGTTGGTAAAAAAAGAATACTGGGTGATATCACAAACAAGAATGTTTCGAATAAAAAAGTTGGATTTGGTAACAACAAAAAAGGAAAGAATAACTCTCATAGCTACATTGTGAGTGAAGTTGAAAAAATTAAAATCAAGGAAGAAACACCCAGTCAGGAAGAGAATAAAGAATCAGAACTGTCTGAGTCTTCAGAAAATACTATGTATGTAACTGCTTTGGAAGACAGGTATTTGTACGAATATTTTTATTCCAAAAGCAGGGGTCTGTCCAGGCCGAATTTACTAGGTATCTTCACAAATTCAACTTTAGGAAAAACGGTAGTTTCACAAATTCAATTTTAAGAGAAACGGTAGTTTCACAAAATACTTTTTCTTAAAATTTTATTTTTGTATCCCTTAAGAAGCGATAAATCCATATTTTTACCATATTTTTGTGTTTATTTTTAAATATAATTTTTAATTTTTCACAAATTATGTCTAAATTTTCACAAAATAGGTACCTCTCAGAAAAACCTAGACAGACCCCTGAAAAGTTCAAAGTAGCTAGATTAATAGATCTGATTAAAAGAAAAACGTTTGGAGAATTCTTGTTTGCTGAATCAAAATTAAATTACCATATGCAAGTTATTGCAAACAGAATATAATTTTTCCCTTTGGCTTTTTATAGCTATAAGAAAATTTATAAGATACATATTGTGATTTCAGATATAAAGTTAAATTTGTTTTTGAATTTTTAAGCGGAAATTTTTCATATAAAAACCTATTTTGACTTTGCCTTTGTCAGGTGCCATTTAATTTGATAGATCTTACATATTTAGCTTATTTAAGTAACAGATTTAGCTTGTACAGGTGATCAAGTTTTCTGCACGCTTGATAGTAAGTTAAAGGAAGTGCTAACAGTTGTTTTTGTTTCAACCTAATAGCTTACTAAGAAACTACAAGAGTTGCTAATTTTTGCATTACTAATAAGTTAAATGTATTTTTTTAAAAAATCTTTTTGTTATAAGACTTATGATTTATATGAACCACTTTCTTCTTTTAATGTTAAAATTTATGCTGCACAACAAATATTAAATACAGCATTTCGTAATTATTTCTTTTTTACATATACCTTTTTAAGGGAGATTTATGCAAAACCTAGTTTTTATCACATGTATCAAAATTTATAAAAAAATTGCTTTACTCTTGAATAAAAACATTTTCACCATTTTTTTAAATTTATTTTTCAGTGTTATAGACATTAGTCCATGTAAAGAAGAGAAGAAAGAAGAGCTTGTGAAAGAACCTTTGCCTCCTGGTGTGGAGGATTTTGATAAAGCTTGTCTAGATGATCCATTTAGTGTTCCTCAATATGTTGCTGATGTTTTTAAATACTATAAAGAAAGAGAAGTAAAGAACTATTAGTTATCTTTGTTATTTCACTTTATTGGGAATAGTTTCATTTTAAATATATTTGAAGTTGTTCATGTCCAAATTTCTAAAAATCTCTAAATTGTTTGAGTTTTGAAATTTTTGTTTAGATTGAATGTTGCAAAATTTCCTTAAGATTTTTAATAAAATTTTCAAAAAATTTTTTGTAAGTAAATAGGTTTAAATATGTTGATTCTTTATATAGGTTGCATTGTCCTTTAATATTAAATAATATCTTACTGAAGCTATACGTTTAGTACCCTGAAAAGTTTTCCTATATAATTTTTTATTTATTTATTTTTTCTTCTGTAATGTTGTTTTTTACAAATTACCCAAATTTTAGTTTGGAATATCTGTATCTGTGATTTGAAATTTCTGTAACTGGTTTTGAGTGTGTACTTAACTGTTCAACGCATACAATCTTAAAAAAATTAATTTCATGCTTTTGAGTTTAAAATATTAGATTGGGTCTTTTAAAATTTGTTATCTGATGTAATAAGATATCTTCAAAATGTTGCTCTTTAGTTTAAAATAATAAATCTATTCCTTTCAATTTTTTTTATTAATCCCGATCAGTTCTTCATTTAATCTTCAAATGTTGAACATTTATGAAATTAAAAGTTGTACTTTCTTATCTGCCTATCTATGTAATTATAAACTTCAATTTCTTGACAATTTTCAGTAATAAAAATGAAAATTTCTATTAGCTTCTGAACTCGTCTTTAATCAGGGTTCGTGTTTGTCCTTATATTCCTGATTTTCTTTATGAAAAATATTTTGTCCTGATATTTTTATTTTTGTATGTTTATTTTCTACAGATTACAAATTTGGATTTTATTATAGAATCATAAGATTTGGATTTTCTTTTTTCATCTTTTTTTTTTTTTTTTTTTTNTTTTTTTTTAATGCCATCTTTTTTTTAAAATTTTAATTAATGCCAATAAAAATCTAAAATATTTGTTACTTCAAACTTAGGGACTAATTTTATGTCATTGTAAACTGTAAATTAAATTTAATATTAAATTTTTACATAAAATACTTTATATTATACATAATATTCTGTCAACAAACAATTTATTTTATGAAATCTAATAAGTTTAAATTAAATGAATTAGTTTTTATTTTGATAATTTACTTTTTTCTTCGATTAAACGACTTCTTTAGGATTTTTTGTTTTTGTTTGTTTAGAATATTTGGATCAATGTATTTTATTACATTTTCCAACTTGCAGTATATTTTATCTTATACAAAATTTTTTTTATTCTTCAAGAAATAAATAAGTGAAGCATTACATCGTAGATAATTTTTATGTCCTACTAGTCTCACGTTTTTAAGACTTCATGCACTGAATTAGCAAAATATCTTGCTAGTAGGCATGTAACTGATATACATCTTTGAACTTCCTGTGATGAAATCTATATTTTATGTGTATATTAGGATTTTAGATGGGTTGTAAATTTAGCAAAATTCTGTAATACTTTATTTTGATACATTATCAAATAATTTTTGCCAGGTACCTTCTATTCAATGGCTTGGTTTTGTTAAAATTTATTACTTCAGAAAATTCTTGAATTTCGAATTCAAAATACTAAAAACAAAATGCTTTATCAAATATGCGTTATATTAATAGGCAATTATATTAAACTGATTGAAAATATCTTAAAAGAAATGGCTACAAAATATGTCATAAGATAATTGTTTACATAAAAAGAAATGTGTGGAAAATAAGTTAAAATATAAACGATACTGTGGTGTCAAAGGTAAAAGTGCCTCATGGTAATTTATATAAAAATCAAAATTGCTCTAATTCTACATATATTTGCAATCAGACCAGTCTTTATTTAATGTATTTCATTAATTATTTACTTCAGTTTTGGTGGGAATTTTCAGAAAAACCTGATTTTCTTAGAGTCAATGTGGCTAAATTTTCAAGTGATTTAGTCCTTCATTTAACAATCTTTAACTTAAAAGAAAATAAATGTATTAAGTTAAGACTTAATATTTTTAAATCTTCAACTTTTTATCCTAACAAATATTTATTTTGAATTTTTCGTCATCTGGTTAATCTTACTGTGAAAAGGCCAAAAAATAAGTCCAAAAGATATCTGAGCATATAAAAGCTTCATTCAGACATATATTTAGACTAATAAAATTTTTTAGATTTTTCCAACCCTTGTAATCAAATAAAATATATTGTTTTCTAAAAAATTATTTCAAATGGCAATTTTTCTTTCTTTCTAGACTAAATTTGTAATAAGTAACTACTTAGACAAACAGCGTGAGATGACAAAGTCTATGAGAGCTATTCTTGTTGATTGGATGGTTGAAGTGCAAGAGAGTTTTGAGTTGAATCATGAAACACTCTATTTGGCAGTTAAATTAGTCGATTATTACCTTATGCATCACTTTGTAGTCAAGACAAAATTGCAGTTAATTGGTGCTACAGCTCTTTTTATTGCTTCCAAGTATGATGTAAGTTTTTCAAAATATTTTTACGATTTTTATGTATTGTATTATATTTTTAACAAAAGTTGGTGAAATTATTAAAATGCTATGTGAAACTTATACTTTTTGGTAGACTAAACTAAGTTGGTAGTTGGCTAACTAAAGAATATTATCTCATTAAATTTTATGATTTTTAGGCTGGTAATTTCATAGGGTATTTCTTTTATATAAGCTAGTTAATATTGCTCTTTCTTGAAAATAGAATGCTGGTGTACAAAATGCTAAAAAGACTCATGGATTCCAACATTCTAAAAAGAGATCAGTCTAATTATTCCTTATTTTTTTATGTACTTTATCAGTTGTAAATTTTAACGTAACATTCATTACATCACTTTTGAAGTACTAGAGATCTCATCAGAGTTCGTGTTTTAAAAAAAAAAAAAAAATCAGATTTTTTTGATTTAAATCAGAATTTTTTTATTTTTATTCAAACACATTGTAAGAACTTTAGTTTATGATTAAAAATACTTTATATATGTTTAATCAAAATTAAATTAATGTGAAAGCAATATTATAACAATATTTTAGAAGCTCTAACTTACTAATATAATTTTTCATTATAATACATAGCTTTGAATGCATAGCAACCATTTTGAAACAAATGCATAATTGAAATTTGAAGACTAGTAGAGAATTTAATGAAAGTGGTCTGTCTAGGTTTTTCTGAGAGGTATTTAATTTGTGAAAGTTTAGACATAATTTGTGAAAATTAAAAATAACATTAAAAAATCAACACAAAAATATGGATTTATTTGTTTCTTACGAAACACAAAAATAAAATTAAAAAAAAAAAAAAGTATTCCTAAAGTTGAATTTGTGAACGTACCCTAAGCAGTAGCAAATTTGGCTTGGGCAGACTCTTTAACTTATTAAATTTAAGTTTCAATTAGCAAACCATAATTTTAATTTAAAATTGTGTTTTTTTTCTCTTGATTTTTAATATGACAAAATAAATGTAACAGATTGTGTTTATAAATGTAGTCACTCATCAATATTTTTATATTAAAATATTAATTTTTAATTCTATATCAAAATAGACCAGCTAAAATTTTTTTTTAAAAAATCTATCTCATCGGAATTTTTTTTAACAAAATTTTTTTATAGAAAATCTGATAATGTCAAAGATACTGTAAACATATTATGAGAAAAAATACCAGTTAATAACTCTACTGCCTCAAATAGACTTTGAAAGAGAAGAATGACACTATATCAGGAAATATCTGAATTCATTATCCTTTTTTTTTCGTTCTATTTTTGGCATATTAGGGTATAATTCTTTTTAATATAATCCCAAGCTTTAGAAATATACATTTTTCTTTAATAAAATATAATGGTGATTTTAATACCATGCTGTTTCAATCAAAAAGTGAAATTTTAATTAAGATTATTCACANAAATAACATTAAAAAATCAACACAAAAATGGATTTATTCGTTTCTTACGAAACACAAAAATAAAATTTAAAAAAAAAAGTATTCCTAAAGTTGAATTTGTGAACGTACCCTAAGCAGTAGCAAATTTGGCTTGGGCAGACTCTTTAACTTCCTAAATTTAAGTTTCAATTAGCAAACCATAATTTTAATTTAAAATTGTGTTTTTTTTCTCTTGATTTTTAATATGACAAAATAAATGTAACAGATTGTGTTTATAAATGTAGTCACTCATCAATATTTTTATATTAAAATATTAATTTTTAATTCTATATCAAAATAGACCAGCTAAAAAATTTTTTAAAAACTATGCACTCATTGGAATTTTTTTTAACAAAATTGCTTTATAGAAAATCTGATAATGTCAAAGATACTGTAAACATATTATGAGAAAAAATACCAGTTACCAGTTAATAACCAGGGGTCTGTCCAGGCCGAATTTACTACCGTTTAGCGGTACCTTCACAAATTCAACTTTAGGAAAAACGGTAGTTTCACAAATTCAATTTTGGAAAAACGGTAGTTTCACAAAATCCTTTTTCTTAAAATTTCATTTTTGTATCCCTTAAGAAACGATAAATCCATATTTTTGTGTTGATTTCTTAATATAATTTTTAATTTTTCACAAATTACGTCTAAATTTTCACAAAATAGGTACCTGTCAGAAAAACCTAGACAGACCCCTGATAACTCTACTGCCTCAAATAGACTTTGAAAGAGAAGAATGACACTATATCAGGAAATATCTGAATTCATTATCCTTTTTTTTTTCTTTCTATTTTTGGCATATTAGGGTATAATTCTTTTTAATATAATCCCAAGCTTTAGAAATATACATTTTTCTTTAATAAAATATAATGTTGATTTTAATACCACGATGTTTCAATCAAAAGGTGAAATTTTAATTAAGATTATTCACATTTTTTTTTCAAAATTCATGTCTATTAATTACTTTCTACAGCTATGCAAGTCTATATTAAGACAATATTAAATGCGTACTTTAATCTGCACTTTCAATCTCAAGAATCAAAAGATTTTTAAAAAATTTAATTTCAAATGTGTTGGAATTTAACACACACCAAGAAAGAAAGTAATTTCATTAACTAAAATTAACACAGCAATTTATTTAAAAGAAATTTTAAAACTAAGGAAAGAAAATAATAAAAGTATCAATAATTTAAAACATTGTTTGTTAACTTTTAAAATCAATATATATATTTAAAAAAAAATCAGTTGATTTAAATCAATGATTTTTTAAAAAAAAATCAGTTGATTTAAATCATGAGTTAAATCAAGCTGATTTAAATCAATGAACCCTGGATCTCATTCTAGATTTAAAGCACTTTTGCATAAAATAAAATAAAATTTATGCTTCAAAAAAAAATAAATAAAGGCCTAGTTTAGGTTTACAAATAAAAATTGGAAGTTTTGTCTCATTCAAAATTTTTTGCATTTTGTAAAAAAAATTAAATTTATTGTTTCTTTAACAGGTAAGGATTGCTTAATGAACTTAATATGGGTTTGCTAGAATGGTTCATAATTCTTGTTTTCTGTTTCAAAAGCGATTATGTTTCGTTCGTATGTTTAAACTGATTACTATAGGTTCTTAACTCATTCGGATTTTTGAATAGAAATATCATTATATTACCCTTCTTTTTTTGCACTTGCTCTTAGTTAAGGAAAATAAAAAATAAAATTTTTTTGTTGTTCTTTATTTTACTAATCTTTTATCTTGAATACAGCATTGAGAAAAGACTGCTTTTCTAATTCATGACAGAAGAATTAACACTAGAATAATTAAATACCTAAATAAATTTTGTTAAGATGCTAATGACATGTACTCTGCTCATTTTTCCTTACATTTGTAATAATATACTTATTCAATAGAAATGTCTTTATTTGATTTTTAAAGTGTATTTTTAGCTTGTAGTTGATGCCTTTCTTTTTAGTAGTTTCATATATTTAGTTTAAAAAAACATTACACTCAAATTTATCTGTAGGAGAGAGTACCACCTCTTGTTGATGACTTCTTGTATATATGTGGTGATAGTTATGATAGGGATGAGATGCTTGAGACTGAAATAAAAATTTTGAAAACTGTGGACTATGACTTGGGAATTCCACTATCATACAGATTTCTCCGTAGATATGCCAGGGTAAATAACCGTCCCTCAATTTTTTTTCTCTGTTATGTATTGTTATAAAATCTCACTCTCCCTGGATTTGTTTTAGTGTGATCGAATTCCTATGGATTTATTGACACTAGCTAGATATATTTTGGAAACTTCCCTGATGGATTACGATTGCATTGATGTATTAGATTCCAAAATTGCTGCAGCTGCTTTATTACTGGCTTTAAAGATGAAATCTCAACATTGGGTAATTGATAAATGTTCATCAAATACTTCATTGTTTTTATTTTTGAAACTTATATATTGTCTTTGTTTGTCTATGTTACTTTGTTTAATTTTTTTTAAATATTTTTCAACAATTACTAGCATTTTTGTTCTGCTGATTTTTACATAAAATCTTCAATACATATTTTTGCAGTTCTTAAACAATTTTTTAGTAAAACCATTTTAATAAAATGTATACAAGCTTACTCTTTTAATGACATCATTTATAGCAGTGGTTCTCAAAAGGTGTACTACAGAATTCTGGGGTTCTGTGGATAGGACACGGGTTCTGTGACTTTTTTTTAAATCTATGATGATTTGTAAAACTTGTAATAAGTTCGTATCAAACCAATAACTGGTTATTTATTTAATATTTAGGTTATTTTTATGAAATTAATCAGTTAAAATGCCAATAAAAAAGGGCAAATTTTAAAAGAATTTTTCCCCATATTATCCTGAATAAATCACAAAAAGTATATGCATTTACATTGGATTACATCAGTATTTTGCATAGTTTTAAAATTCAAAATAAAATATTTAAATTCAAGGATAAAGAATTATTTCTCTGCATTAATTATTCTAACAATTCTAACAGCTCAACCAAAACCTACTAGACTAAGAGCTGCTTCAGGTTTGCTATTTTAACGTTATAAGATAATAGAAAACTGTTTCAAAATTAAGTTGTAGTTTTTTTTCTCTTTTGGTTAGCATATTCGTTACCTGCTGATAAAATTTAAGTCTGGTTTCTGGCAAAGGAAGTTTGATCGTTTATAGTTCTGTAGTTCAAAAAAATGGGAAAGCACTGACAAAGTATAAATGGTAAAGCATTCGGAAGTCACCCAACAGCTCATCACTAGCACTTAGTTATTTTTTTTTTCTTATTTTGATTTATGTTCTTAATTTTATCTTCACCAGTCACATAACAAGTGGAAATAAGTAATAAATGAATGATAGTAGATTGGGGGGGAGATTCACAGAAATCTTGATAGAGTTTGGAAAAAGCTTAATGATAGTAAATTTGTATTTTTTTCAGTTTAATTGAAATCAGTAATTGTTTTTAGAGCTATTAATAAAACATATGTTAATTTTATATCTGTTAATAAGATTTCGATTTTCATATTGATTACAGACTCCCACACTTCAATATTATTCTGGATATTCAGAAGAAGAATTGATAGAAATTGTGATAATACTAAATAAGAGCATTTCTAATCCTCCACGAAAACTGCTTCAAACAATACGAACAAAGTACTCCCATCAGTAAGTTTGATTTTCACCTATTTTATTTTATATATATTTTGTAGAAAATAAAATTTAAATCAGTCTCATTGAACAATTAATAAGGATTATTTGTTGGAAAGTTAAGATTAGAAAGTTTTTAAAAAAAGTTTTTTTTTAGGATCTAGAAAAAGTTATTAGCTTTAATTTTTGTCTATTGATCTATATATATATATATAAATGATATCTTGTGGAATTTAGTTTCTGTTAATATCTGGGAGCAGCAATTTCATATATTACTCCAATATTAAAAACAAATTAATTTTATATAATATGCTATATTAAATTAGACATTGAGTTTAACACTCTTACTCTATGTGCAAATGTCAATGGAAAAAATTATAATATACTCATTGTTATATATATACTCATTTATATTTTATAACTATATAAACAAAATTATGTAATTGGTTTAATCCTGATAAAGTTCTATGATATCTTTTCTTATTCACAATGTTAAATGTTATACTTTTTAAAGTGAATAAAATCTCAAGGGTATGGTTTGTTTTTGGTTATTATTCAAAATGTAAAAGTATTTAACTAAAATATTTTAAGCTTTTTTTTAATTTTTTTTTTAAGTGAAACAAAAAAAAAACTACATCAGTTTTTTCTCAGTTAAATGTAATATTTTTCAACATAAAAAAATCAGATGTTTTTGATCATTAAAAAAAAATAGAAAATTTTCTTCAATATTAACGTTTTATGATATTTTCAAATAATATATTTTTGATATTTTCAAATACCTAATTATGAGTATTCACCTAAAAAACATAAGATATGCAATTTAGATTAAATTTTTGGTGGTAGCGTATAATTTGACGGCACAGTTACCTTTTAAAAATACTAGTAGGTAAATGCTTCACATTAATAGAATAGGAGGTATAATACTTATAATTAAAAGGGGGGAAATGGAAATTTTTTCGCAATTAGTTATCATTATGATATGCCGAAATTTATCTGCAGCTATGTACCGTCGAACTGTGAAAATTATTTTTTTCTTCGCTGAAATTTATTTAACTCTCAAGGAGAGCAGATTTTTCACGTTATTGATTTGTCAAAACTTTTGTCATCTTCAAAATCATCATTTTTTGTGAAAAATGGACTAAACCATTAGTCTTCCTTGGTCTTCAAATATGAGCAGCACAATCATGGTAACTAAAATGCTCACAAGATGTGGAAAATAGTTTCAAAGTTTGGGTCTAAACTGATGCCTTTTTCACCATATGATTTAATTATATTATTTATCATTACTTTTAAGTCTTAGAATCACCCCTTAAATGGTAGTGTTAAAAATTAGTCAAAAAGACAGTAAACAATTTAAGCCTGGGTTAATGTAGTGATGTTTGTAGTGTTTCTTAAATTATCTTAATGTGCAGACTCCACATACAAGTACTCTGTTTACATACTGTTGGTAGAATGTTATCTGTTGAGAGAATATTTGAAAACTTAACATTGTTAAAATGTAGGCGGTGTAATTATAATTTTTGTATGTTTTGGATGCTCGTATGTTAATTCAAGATGGCTACTAAAGTTATCTCAAAGGGATATGCTAACAGGAGGTAACTGCCATATGGGCTTAAATCACAGCATCTAAAACAATTTCTAACTTTTCCTAAATTGTTAATACTTTGATCCTTAATTCACTAGAGTTTGGACTTCGGATGTTTTCCAAAAGATTTTGTGGTTTGTTAGTCCTTTGGTGCAGATCTTCTGAAAAAAAAATTTTTTGCTAGAAGAATTTAAACAAAATGTATAGCATTAATATTTTGTTAACAAAAGTATTTTATGTCAGAAACAGAAGTTTTCTAAGATTGTTGTGAAATTATTATTATTTTTTTTTAAATCACACCTTGAGTGATCTAGTATAAATGAATAAACTGCTGCATCAGCACATCTCACCAGGATGACTAGAAAAAAGGAGGTAAAGATAATTCCTAAAACCACTTTTAACCTTTCCTCACACATTTACTTTGGTTTGTTTTGGAAATATAGCAAAAAGTTCCTTATTCCTGATGCATATTGATTGTTCTTCGTTAACCTTGTAGGTCTTTTTCTAATGTAGTAATGCTTTTAATTTTCTGAAACAATAGCTACATTATGTAGTTCTTGTTTATGTTATGTAGCTACATTTGTATTTATGTGTTGTAACATTTTTTTTGTTTCTTCTTAGGATATTCTTTGGAGTTGCCAAAATTCCTCCTTTATCTGCAGCAACCTTAGAATAAATGCTGTGAAAAATTTGCTCAAATACTCACTTCATAAATTTTAAAAAATAAAATAAAACATTTGTATATTTTCATTAGATGTGTAAATACATTTGAAAGAAGTCTAATAGTTGGACTAAATTTTGTATATTTGTTTGTATTTTTACATGATGTGTATTTTGTCTGTAATTTTCTTTTTAATGTAATCATGAAATTATAAATGGACCAATTCAGAACTATTTATTTTCAGGTGCAATTCTAAAATTGAAAGATGTTATGTTTTCTTGATTTGCATCTGACCAAAGTCAATTATGACTGGTTTAAATTTTACGAAATAAAATATTTAAATAATAGTTGACTTTTTTTACTTATTTTTTTAGCTTGCATTTTATTCATGGCAATAGTTTAATTAAAATTAATTAAGGATAATATTAGGGTTATTTAAACAGTACTAATCCATTTTTAAAATTTGTAGAATTCTATTATTGGCTCAGTGTATTACTTACACTTATAAATAAGTATAAGTAAGCAATCTTGCACTATTTTTCTTCGTTCATATACTCATTTCAAATGCAATTCTCTTATATTTGAAACCTATATTTATAGATCTAAATATAGTTTGAGCACTTTCATTAAATATTAAGTCTGAACTATTTTTATATACTATTAACTCCATTAATGTTAATAAGAAGAAAGACTATTGAAATTTTTTTTTACAATATGGATGCATTAGTGATATTTAACACATATTAATAGTAAAGCCTAGAGCAAACACAATCAATTTTTGTTTCTTCGGATGCTTGTTTCTAATTAGCCTTTAATGTTTTTAAATCCTAAATATGTTCCAGCCATCATAGTAAATTCTTCCCAGTATTCTAGTGCCACCTTGCTTGTTGAAAGGTAGCAGCTGTGTTCTCCCTAAGCCTCCTTCCTAGTCTCTAAAAAGCGGCTCACAGATAATATGTGCCCTGCTTGCTCTTTTCTTAAAAATAAGCCGCCGTCCCATAAAAACACTGCCTTATTTTTTCAGGAAAGGTTTTCTTAACCACCAATTTTCATGATAAGTCCACTTCTGATTGATTTTTTCTTGGCACTACAGCCTATGACAATCCAAGGCCATCCCAATAAGTTTTTTCCATCTTGATCTATTCTGTGCCATGGTCTTCCAGTTAGTTATTCTTATTATCTTTAGGGCTCCCTTAACTGCGTCCAGCCACCTAGTCAGTGGAAGACCCCTTTTTCTTGTATTGTTTCTTTGTGGAAGACCCCTTTTTCTTGTAGGTTGGTTACTTTTTTCTGGGGTTTTGGTCTTCAGATCTATAAAGGTCTCCCAGCCATTGAATACGATTGGCCTTAGTTTCATGAACTATGCCTGGTTGTTTATACTTTTTATATAACTCATGATTGTAAAGGGTGCACAATTTGTTATTCTCATAGACTGCTCCAAAAATTTTGAGTATCCCTCTCTCAAAAATCAGCAATTTGTTCTAATTTTTTTCTTCTTAATTAAGAGTCCAGCACTCACTACCATATAGGATCACAGACTGTAGGAGTGTTATGTATATGTTAGTTTCTGTCTTTTGTTTAAGAAATTTACGTTTTAGTTAGCTTCTTAAACCTAAACAGTGCTTTTTTGCCATTGCTAAATGGCTATCAATTTCAGTATTATGCAGGTTACAGTAGTCTTAAGATATTTAAATTCATCAACTGTTCAAATTCATAATCATTCACATGTAAGAGCATTGCCTTAGTGAGCCCTCTGTTTATATTTAGTTTTGTCAGCATTAATGGTTAGTCCCATTTCACTAGCTGCTACTTCAAGAGCTTTGAAGTTCTCCACTACTGATTGTCTAGATCGTCCTATAATATCAAGATCATCTGCATAAGCAAGAATTTGTGTAGATCTTTGAAAAATAGTGCCTCTTACACGGATTCCAGACGTTCTGATTACTTTTTCAAGTGCGATATTAAATAGAAGGCAGGCAAGCACATCTCCCTGCCTCAGGCCTCTATCAGTGTAGAAGGGCTCGAAGCGTTCGTTTTGCAACTTAACTCTGCACTTGACTCTTCTGAGTGTTGCCTTTGTCAAGTTATTAAGCTTCAGGGGAATACCAAATTCCTCCATTGCTTCATACAACTTATTTCTCTCGATACTGTCCTATGCTACCTTAAAGTCAATAAAAAGATGGAAAGTCCGATTTATTTAGTGACTGATAATTAATTTTTAAATTGATTCCTACATTTTTAATGAGACTTTATATTGTCTAGTTAGTTAAAATTGGCATGATATTCGGCCCCCTGAGATATTCACATCTTTTATTTGGGGGTGGGGATGAATGAATTTTCTAGTAATTTTAAATTTGCCATTATTTTATTAAATACCTTTTATTTTTAAAATTCAACTTTAAGTATTTATTTTCTCATAATTTTCAGTTTAAAATATAAAAAAAAACTTTAAAGTTGGTTATTAATCATATTTTTTTTGCTTATTTTTTCTGAAGAGAATTCCAGTGTTCTCCCCGAGTGTTTTTAGAAAGGATAAGGGTTAATCTGATAACTGAGTGCGTAGCATTTTTAAAAAGTGCTTATTTTCTATTTGATGTTTTTTAAAAGCCCTTAAAGGTGCTTTTTCATTGGGTGTTTTTAAAAAGAGCTTGATTTATCCTTTGCCCTGCTTGCCATGTATTATGCAGAAAGACACTGTTCATATTGTTCTATTCGACACTTTCGCAATTAATTCAAACGCAATCTATTTTGGCGTAATGTTGGTCCTTAGCGTATGAAAACGCCATTCATTTTATGATACAAAATTTCATGTTTTTTGACAATTGTCAAGAATTATGCCAATTTTTTTTTTTTGACATGACTGTTAAATCCGGATAAAACCGTCGATTATCAAAAACTTGCCAACCCTGCCTAATTATATTTTTTAAGTGTTTAAAAATATTTTTGAGTGCTTTGCTTAAAAGGTGCTTATTTCTTGTTGAAAAATTTAGCTGCGCACCCTGGATAAAATTATCCGTGTTTATGGGTTTAATTCTGATTACTATTACGAATATTTACTTTGTTAGGATTATTCTCAACTGGTTAAATTTCTCCTTTTTTTTCAGGGTTATATTATGGAATTTTTTGAGTGATTTTAAATTCTAAATTTTTTTTATTAAATAAATACCTTTTTTTTTTAAAAAAAAAAATGCATCTTTAAATGTTTTTTCATAATTTTCAGCTTAAATTATAGATTGAACCTTTCAAATGATTAGGTTTAATTAAAAAAAAAAATTAAGTTTATCAATTGAGCATTTTTTAGTTTACTTGAAAGAAAAAATTATGTTCAGACATTGTATTTTAGCATCCCCTTAATTATTTTTTTATAAACTAAATTTTTTCACTTGTTTTGATAATGTGTGAAAACTACTTTTTGAATTACTATATACTTAAAAAAAATATACGATAGTAATTTAAAAATTGTTGATTAAATTCAGTTATTACGCAATTTGATAAATTTTTACAGTGTTAAATGAAAGCTCCTTTCTGTGAAGAAGTGTCCTTTTTTATTTCCTGTAAGAACTCCGGTAACAGTTTTGTCGTGTTATTTTTCTTATCAGAAGTCTCGGATACTTTATTCAGTTTGATTTGATGATAGTGACAATGTGGTTATTTCAGAGGCGTCCTTTTTATTTATGAATTTTTGTGTGTTCAGATCATTCCATTTTCTAAGAACAAAGATGGATTTTATACTAGATTTATATTTTTGACCCAACCTTTTAATGAAGCTAGCAAAAGTTGCTAGATTCAAATTTTCTTAGGGCTCACCACGAATTATGCACAGAAGCATATGGTCTTATTTCTAGGATTCAGTGTTTCTAATAATTGTGGAATTTTATGAAAAAGAAACTTCACGATTTTACAATATCCAATGTTCGTAGTGATACATTCAAAAATTCATACTTATAAATAATGCAGTAACAAAACTTGAAAGGTGGACTTTTGTCGTTACACGATTATTAATTTCTTTCATCTTATTTTAAGAGTTTCTGATCTATAACCATATAAAATGATATTTTTAAACAGCTAATTGAGGAATCTAATAAATTACTTTTGAACAAAACTATTTAAGGAGTCAATTTTGTTATTGTAATGAGTTTATATTGAAACCTTGCTTTAAAAGTGTAAAATAAGCCTTATTCTTATACTCTATTGCAAATTAATGCTAGTATATACAAAGTTTTCATTTGTAATTTTCTTGAACAACACCATAACTCTTTGCATAGTTTTTTTATTTTTTCAAAATAAGTTGTCTGTCTTGGATAATCTTAATGCTCAGTTTTTGGTGCTTTAGAAGACAATAGGTAGAACTAGTGCTTCAAAAATATTGATTTCAGTCTTATTGCTAGTGTGTTGGTTTCTGTTCAATTTTTTTCTTTTCGTAATCTACGCAATAGAATGTAATTACCATTTAAAATATTTAGGTTGCATTATTTAAACCAAATGTTTAGCCACCAGTTAAGCACCACTTCATCTGTATATAAAATAATGTATATATAATAATTCATGTGTATATATAATTAATTTGCTTACAGTTTGGGACAGAACTTATCTAAATTGAAAAACTAACTTCTATTCAAAAGTGTTTGAGAGGCCACACTATCAGAAAAACATCTGTGATTGATGCAAACCTCACTTGTTAAGCAATCAGAACATAAATTTAAATTTACATAGCAACATCTCTTTCAAATGAGAAACAACCAAAAAAAATAATTATCAATAATACATACTAATCAAATATACTTTCGATTGTAATTTTTTCTACTAGATTTACAAAATACCTTTGATAGGTTTTACTGTAATTTGATTTGTAATAAAGTAACAATTCTGAAGCTATAAAACTAATGTCTGATTGGTATTCAATAGGTTATAACTTAAATTTAGTAACTTATAACAATAATAATATATAATTTTTTTATGAAAAAATTTATTTAAACAATATCTATACATAAAATTTTTTGATCATCTAGGTTTTAAAAACTTCCCTTGGATATAAACTCTTGGTACACAGGTGCCTTCTTTGTGGTTTACAGTTTCTCTAGAAACATATTTATTAGCAATCACTTCAAATCCAGCTTCAACCATTAATTTTCCCAAGTATTCTGAAAAAAAAAATTTTTTTTTTCAGGCTGTTCATTGAATTTTCTTAGACTATATTAAAAGTTAATGGACAATTTTAGTTATATTTCTCAAAAAATAGGTTAAAATACTCCAGAAAGTTCAGGTGAATGTGATTAATCATAAATTGTTAGTATTTTGGCCAATTTGAAGAATCCATATCCAATATAGTTTTATTAGATTCTTTATAAAAAGTTATTAAGGTATTAATTAAGATTGAAACTAGTGAATGTAAAAGTAAATAAATATTTTAGGAGGTTTTTAGTGTTAGCTGTTAAATTATTTTTGAGAATATTTGATAATTTTTTTGTTAAAAAAGAAAAAAAAAATCATACATGGCATTTTTTTAAAAAAGAATATTCAATGTTATCCAAATGTCTGCACCTTACCTTATCTGTGTTTTAATGAAAATATTATTAATTATTTTAAAAATGTAATTCATTACTTGCATTGTTTTTAAAAAGTGAAAATTGAAGAATTAGTGATTT
This sequence comes from Parasteatoda tepidariorum, assembly GCF_043381705.1. Classification (NCBI taxonomy): domain Eukaryota; kingdom Metazoa; phylum Arthropoda; class Arachnida; order Araneae; family Theridiidae; genus Parasteatoda; species Parasteatoda tepidariorum. The sequence goes on along the minus strand of NC_092204.1, from coordinate 43,826,324 downwards.
TCTTAGACTTAATATTTTTTTTGAAAAATTTAATTCTTAATGGTAGATATGGATAGTTAATATTTAAAATTTTTTTAAACAATATACAATAGGGCATCTATTTCAGAAATTATTTAAAATTTTAGAAAATTATGAAATATATGTGCAATGACTATTATTTGATTGATTTTTGTTAAAGAAGTACTTATTTGAAAACAATTCAATGATGGCAACTAAATGACTGCTATTTGCATAAAACACAAAGGGATTTTTTTTTTTGAGCCATGCAAAGTGACTAAGAAAGTAAAGAAAAGCTGGTTAAAAAATTAAACAGGGGAAGGCATTCAATGAAACAAGTACTGGAAATTGATGCAGGATAACCTATTCTGTTCTGCCATATGTTATTGCGAAACAAGGAATATCCACTCAGTTTTGCATAATTTTTTCGAATCACTTGATAAACGTTAATTTTTTAGCTAGAAAATAAAGATTATTTCTTGTTCATATTCAAGACTTAAAATACACCAGTGAAGCAGAGTATTCAAAATTTTTTCACATAATAAAGAATAAACTGAAAACATTTTACGCTCAATGTATAAATAAAAATATAGCTGTTTACTAATCTATAAATAATTTTTCTAACCTTCAGAGAAGTAGAAAGCTCGAGTGCCATCTTGCCTTACATAAAAATTTTCACTTAACTTGTGACCAGGTTTAAATCTCAACATTGCTTGATCATACAATCCATAATCCCTAAATAACAGAATACCATTGGGTTTTAATACCTAAAGAGTAAAACTTGAGAATTAATAAATAAAAGGAGAAAAAAAAA